>NC_048305.1:42181693-42189776 GCF_013100865.1 Trachemys scripta elegans | reverse complement strand
CCCCCCCCAAGATTTAAAAGTATCTTGTCCCCTTATTGGTCCTTTAGGTCAGATGCCAGCCAGGTTACCTGAGCTTCTTAACCCTTTACAGGGAAAAGGATTTTGGAGTCTCTGGCCAGGAGGGATTTTATAGTACTGTACACAGGACAGCTGTTACCCTTCCCTTTATAGTTATGACAGGGCCCTTTAAGTCGAAAGAAAGGGCTTCGTCGTGTGAACGTGTCCAGGCTTAATTCGATTTAACACTGCTAAAGTCGACCTAAACCCGTAGTGTAGACCAGGCCTAAGTCACCTCTTATCCCACTCTTTGTTAACCTAAGTAGATTAAGCTCCTTGAGTCCATCACTCTAAGGCATGTTTTCTAATCCTTTAATCATTCTTGTGCCTCTTCTCTGAACCTCTCCAATTTATCAACTTTCTTCTTGAACTATGGAGCCCAGAACTGGACATGGGATTCCAGCAGCAGTCGCACCAGTACCAAATACAGAAGTAAAATAACCTCTTTCCTCCTATTCAAGATTCCCTTGTTCATGCATCCAAGGGCTGCATGAGCCATTTGGGCCACAGCATCACACTGGGAGCTCATGTTCAGCTGATTATCCACCACAATACCCAAAATCTTTTTCAGAGTCCCTGCTTCCCAGGATAGAGTACCCCATCCTGTAACTATGGCCTGTATTCTTGGGTCCTAGATGTATATCTTTACATGTAGCCATACTAAAATGCCCATTGTTTGCTTTCACCCAGCTTATAAAACAATCCAATCTGTTCTGTATCACTGATCTGTCCTCTTCACTATTTAGCACTCCCCCCGTTTTTCTGTCATCTACAAACTTTATCAGTGATAATTTTGTATTTTCTTCCAGGTCTTTAATAAAAATGTTAAATACTGTAGAGCCAAAAACAATCCCTGTGGGACCCCACTAGAAACACACCTGTGCAATGATGATTACCCATTTACAGTTACATTTTGAGACCTATAAGTGAACCAGCTTTTAATCCATTTAATGTGTGCCAATATAAGTTTATATATTTTTAGTTTTTTAAATCAAAATATTACATGGTACCAAGTAAAATGCAATAGAGAAGCCTACGTGTATTACATCAACACTATTACTTTTAATAACCAAACTTGTAAGCTCATCAGAAAAAAGATATCAAGTTAGTTTGACAGGATCTATTTTCTATAAATCCATGTCTATTGGTGTCAAGGCTGAATCCCCACTCTGGCACTTTGAGTGCAGAAGTGGGGGTCTGCAAGGATTTTAAAAATTAATACTGGCCACTCCAGGCTTGTATTAAACTCCCAAGGTTACAGCTTTTCTCTGACCTTGTCTTGGTAAACGCTGCCACCATCCAAATATTAAAAAAACCCTTTGAACCCAGGAAGGAGCACTTGGGAATTCCTCCCTCAAGCCCTTTCACCCCATTCTAGGAAAGAGCTGAGAAAGAAAACAAAGGAAATTAGCTGTGGCTATCAGCTAATCAAACAACATGTACAAATCTCTGAGGACACCAAAAATCCAATTTCTTCTTTAAAAAGGTAAATTTTATTAAAAATAAGAAGGGAAAAAATACATCTGGAACTTAGACTTTTTGCTAGATCTTAAAACAAACAATTACAAAAATTAAGCATCCAAAATAGCTTTCTTGGGGGTTCAGCTTAAAGGTTACAAGCAAACAAAAGCATCTGGGATTAGCACAGAGAAAATCCACAAGCCAAAATAAGAAATAAACCTGATAGCATCTAACTAAACATTCCCTATCCAAATTATTTCTTCTAGGTATGGAAGATGAATTTTTATACCTGGTTCAAGCCTTACACGCATTCCTGCTGCCCTCTGTTCCCCTCTTTCCCCCAAGAGACACAACACACAAAACAAAGGGAAGGTGTTTTTTTTTCCATTTTAAAAAGTTCTGGCCCTCCCATTGGCTCTTTTGGTTAGGTGTCCACTCCTTTTCCTTTACCTTTGTTAACCCTTTACAGGTAAAGCAAGCAGAGAACAGCCACCAAAAGGGACTTTATAGCTAACTGGCTGGTTGGGTGTCCATAAAAGGAAGCTACCCCCACTTCATTTATCAAATTGGTATTAATTATATTACCCTCCTTTATTAATCAAGTTCCATAACAGCTGCTCTATTATCTTTCCCGGGATCAATGTCGGACTGATAGGCCTCTAATTATCCAGGCCATCCCATTTACCCTTTCGAAATATTGGCACAAGATTAGCTTTCTTCCAGTCTTCTGGAACTTCCTCAGTATTCCAAGAGCTATTGAAAAAATCAAAATGAATGATCCAGTAAGCTTCTCGGTCAGTTTTTGGATGCAAATTGTCTGGACCTGCTGATTTAAAAATGTCTAACTTTAATAGTTGCTGTTTAGTATTCTCCTGAGATACTAGTTAAATGAAAAGACTCTTATTGTGTGACATGACTACATCATCTGTTTTTTCCCCCAAATACAGATGTTTATTGAGCACTTCTGCCTTATTGATAATTCTACCATTTCCAGCTAGTAATGGAGCAATACCATTATTAGGATTATTTGTGTTCTTTAGGCCTGGTCTACACCTAAAGCTTAGGTTGACCTAGCTACAAGTTCAGGGCTGTGAAAAATTTTGCACTCTGTATGATGTAGTTAGGTCAACCTAACCTCTACTGCAGATGCAGCTAGGTCAACATAAGAATTCTTCTGTCAAGCTAGTAACCATCTTTTGGAGAGGTGGATTGCCTATATCAATGGAAAGAGCCAGTCCATCAATGTAGGAAGCATCTACACTACAGTGCTACAGCAGTTCAGCTGCAGTACCATAGCTGCACTGCTGTAGTGTAGACATACCCTAATATGCTTTAAAAACTCCTTATTGTCCTTTGCTGGCCATAGATTTATCCTTCTGTCTCTTTGCTTCCCTTATCAATTTTCTACAATTCCTAGCTTCTGAGTTATATTTATTACTATTCACTTCTCCTTTCTTTCATTTGTTATTGCAAACAGGGTTTTTTTTAACCTTCTTCCTCAATTGTGAAATTATGGCTTTGGGGGTGTTCAGAAAATTATTATTCACATTTTTATGATTAAATTCTTCTTCCCTGATGATTTAGCTCATAATTGTTTTCAGCTTTGTGAAACTGGCTCTTTTAAAGCATCATATATATTTCACTGGTCTGAATTTCATTCTCTTTGCATATTATAAATGTGACCAACTCATGATCACTTGTAACTAAGTTACCATTAATTTTTAGTTCTGCAATTAGTTCCTCTTTATCTGTCAAGATGAGGTCTAATATAGAATCCCCCAAGTTGGATGCAACACTTTTTGAGTTAGGAAATTATCTTCTATAATAATTAGACATTCCAAGGATGTTTTAATCCTGGCAGCATGAGACCTCCAGCATATGTCACTCAAATTAATGCCCCTCCCCCCCATCATCACACAGCTTTTTTTCCTAAACATTGGTGCATAAGGAGGTGGTTATCCTGTTCCCTAGTGTGATTTGATGGTCTGTGGCAGACACCAACTAATACCCCAACTTTAGCTGTTAGGATACCTGTAATTCCTTACACATTGAGACAAGTGGGACTATCCCAAAGTAAGATACTACTCAACATGAGTAAAGGTGACAGAATACAGCTGTGAATATTGGATGCCTCCTCTTTTGGAGGTTGATATCCTGCCTAAGTGGGGACTCCATGGACTCATAGGGGTTGATTTTTCTCTCTCTTTGATTTCACTTATCTTATGACCCTGTTCTGACAGAGGAGCATTCCACCTGTGCAGCGGCCTATGTTTCCAGTGTGATATGAGGTAACTATAGGCCAATTAGCTTGACTGATCCCAGGCAAAATGAGGGAATGCATTATACAGGATTGCATCAATAAAGAACTAAATGATGGCAGCATAATTAATACCAATCAATGTGGATTTATGGAAAATAGGGCTTGTCAAACAAACTTTTGATGACATTACAAGTGTGATTAGTAAAGGTAACTGTGATGCCATCACAGACTTCTGCAAGTCATTGACTTGATACCACACATCATTCTGATCAATGAATTAGCACTATACAAACTCCAATAGCCCATAGTTAATGAATTAAAACTGGCAAAGAGGTAGATCTCAGTCTGTAATTGTAAATGGGGAATCATCATCTGATGGGGGTGCTGCTAGTGGGATGCCACAAGTATTGATTCTCAGGTCTCTGCTATTCAATATCTTGTTTATTATAAGAAAACAAAATTATTACTAGTAGGGCTGTTGATTAATTGCAGTTAACTGATGCGATTAACTCAAAAAATTTATCGTAATTAATCGCAGCTTTAATCACACTGTTAAAATTTATTAAATATTTTGGATGTTTTTCTACATTTTCAAATATATTTATTTCAATTACAAAACAGACTACAACATGTACAGTGCTCACTTTATATTATTTTTTATTACTAATATTTGCACTGTAAAAATGATAAACAAAAAATGATATTTTTCAATTCACCTCATACAATTACCATAGTGCAATCTCTTTATTGTGAAAGTGCAATTTACAAATATAGATCTTTTTTGTTACATAACTGCATTCAAAATCAAAAGAATGTAAAACTTTAGCGCCTACAAGTCCACTCAGTTCTACTTTTTGTTCAGCTAATCGCTAAGACAAACAAGTTTATTTACATTTATGGGAGATAATGCTGCCCAATTCTTATTTACAATGTCACCTGAAAATGAGAACAGGCGTTCACATGGCACTTTTGTAGCCAGCATTGCAAGGTATTTACATGCCAGATATGCTAAACATTCATATGCCCCTTCATGCTTTGGCCACCATTCCAGAGGACATGCTTCCATGCTGATGACACTCATTAAAAAAATAATGCATTAATTAAATTTGTGACTGTATTTCCTTGGGGGGAGAATTGTATGTCTCCTGCTCTGTATTACCCGCATTCTGCCATATATTTCATATTATAGCAGTCTCAGATGATTACCCGGCATGTGGTGTTCATTTTAAGAACACTTTCACTGCAGATTTGACACTGCTTTGGATCGTTATCGAGCAGAACCCGTCATAAGCAGGGATGCATGTCCTCTGGAGTGGTGGTTGAAGTACTGTATGTGTGACGTTGTACTCTATATGATTTTATGAAACTATGCTAATGAGTTTGAATATAATGTATCTGAAATATACTTCATGCAAAAGGTCTCTTGTAAGGTATCATTACAAAGCTTATAATCTACTGAGTGTGGTCATTCTATTTGTATAAATGTATCACTTCTGTATCTGAAACTAGAAATATAAAATATAACTCTGAGGGCCTATTGTAATTATGCAAAGTGTGGGCCATTAATGGTGGTTTGGAATCTTGATAGCTCCCATTAACCAGGATAATTGACTGCAGATGGCTCTGTTTTACTTGTAAGTCTCTCTGTATATGTGTGTGCTGGCAAGTGGGCAATGAAGTCTTACAGTGACATATGATCATGTAAGCTGAACTGGAATCCGTCTTTAACCTGGTGCTTTTCCATTGAGAAGGAGGGGGTTCCATTGAGAACCCAGAGAGGGACAAAGGATTCCCGCCTTATGTAAAAGATATATAAATGGGTGGAACAGAACAAAGGGGAGAGCCATCATGAGGAATCCCCTAGCTACCACCTGAGCTGGAACAAGAACTGTGCCAGGGAAAGGACTGTGCTCAGACTAGGAAGGCATCCAGTCTGTGAAAGAGACTTATTGAAACATCTCTCAGGGTGAGATTTTATCTGTACTCAGTTGTATTACTGTATTAGGCTTAGATTTGCGTCTTTTATTTTATTTCACTTAGTAATTCACTTTGTTCTGTCTGTTACTACTTGGAACCACTTCAATCCTACTTTCTGATACAACCCAGAGTATGTATTAATACCTGGGGTTGGGGGAGCACAAACAGCTGTGCATATCTCTCTATCAGTGTTATAGAGGACGAACAATTTATAAGTTTATACAGGGTAAAACAAATTTATTTGGGGATTGGACCCCATTGGGAGTTGGGCATCTGAGTGTTAAAGACAGGAACACTTCTGTAAAATGCTTTCAGATTAAGCCTACAGCTGTTAGGAGACATGATTCAGACCTGGGTCTGGGTTTACAGCATGCTAGTGGGTCTGGCTCAAACCAGGTAGGGCACTGAAGTCCTAAGCTGCAAGGGCAGGAAAACAGGAGTAGAAGTAGTCTTGGCACATCAGCTGGCAGTTCCCAAGGGGGTTTCTGTGATCCAACCCGTCACAGTATGAAGGGACATATGAATCTTTAGCGCATCTGGCATGTAAATATCTTATTATGCCAGCTATGTGCCATGCAAACACCTATTCCAGGGATGGCCAACCTGTGGCTCCTGAGCCACATGTGGCTCTTCAGAAGTTAATATGTGGCTCCTTGTATAGGCACCAACTCTGGGGCTGGAGCTACAGGCACCAACTTTCTAATGTGCCAGGGGGTGCCTCGCTGCTCAACCCCTGGCTCTGCCACAGGCCCTGCCCCCCTCCACTCCTTCCCCTCAGCCTGCAGTGCCCTTGCTCCTCTGCCTCCCCTCCTCTCCCAGAGCCTCCTGCATGGCACGAAACAGCTGATTGGGAGGAGTGGGGAGGGAGGGGGAGGTGCTGATCATTGGGGCTGCTGGTGTGTGGGAGGTGCTAGGAGTGGGGTGGGGGAGCTGATGGGGGGGGCTGCTGACGTATTACTGTGGCTCTTTAGCAATGTACATTGGTAAATTCTGGCTCCTTCTCAGGCTCAGGTTAGCCACCCCTGACATATTCTCACTTTCAGGTGACATTGTAAATAAGAAATAAAGTTTACATTGTTTTATTTTTGAATGCAGTGTTTTTGTACATAATTCTACACGTGTACGTTCAACTTTCATGACAAAGCGATTGCACTACAGTACTTGTATTGGTTGAATTGAAAAATATTATTTCTTTTGTTTTTTACAGACAAATATTTGTAATAAAAAATAAATATAAAGTCAGCACTGTACACTTTGTATTCTGCGTTGTAATTTAAATCAATATATTTGAAAATATAGAAAACATCTGTAAATATTTAAATAAATGGTATTCTATTATAGTTTCACAGCACGATTAATGTCAATTACTTTTTTAATCATTTGGCAGCCCTAATTACTAGTAAAATTTGCAGTTGACAGAAAAATTGGAGCAGTGGTAAATAATGAGGCGAGGTTAGTTCTACAGAGATATCTGGATAGCTTGACAAGCTGGACTCATTCAAGTAACATTCATTTGAATACAGCCCAATGGAAGATCATACATCTAGACACAAAGAATGTAGGTCACATTTACAGGCTGAAGGACTGTATCCTGGAAAGCAGTAACTTTGGAAAAGACGTATGGGTCATAGTATCATTGAACATGAGCTCTCAATACATGCTGGGTCTAAGAGTACAAATGTGATCCTTGGATGAATAAAAGAACATCTAGTATTACCTTCCTACTCAGCATTGATGAGATCATTAGTGGAATGCAATATGCAGTTCTGGTATCCACACGTTAAAAAGGGCTGTTGAAAAATTGAGCAGGGTACAAAATAGAGCATCAAAAATGACTGGAAGTCTGGAAAACTTGCCTTATAGTGAGAGACTAAATAAGCAATCTAGTTAGCTTATCAAAAGGAAAGTTAAGAGGTGATTTGATCACAGGTCATAAGTACCTACATGGGGAAAATATTTCTGCTAATGGGGGGGGGCTCTTTACTCTCACAGAGAAAGGCATAACTAGATCCAATGGCTGAAAATTGACACTGGGCAAATTCAGAGTAGAAATAAGGCACACATTTTTAACAGTGAGGGCATCTGACCACTGGGACTTCTTACCTAGGGATGTGGTGGACTTTCTACCACTAGAAGTCTTTAAATCAAGGAAGAACAGGAGTACTTGTGGCACCTTAGAGACTAACAAATTTATTAGAGCATAAGCTTTCGTGGACTACAGCCCACTTCTTCGATGCATCCGAAGAAGTGGGCTGTAGTCCACGAAAGCTTATGCTCTAATAAATTTGTTAGTCTCTAAGGTGCCACAAGTACTCCTGTTCTTCTTTT
>NC_048305.1:42160211-42181430 GCF_013100865.1 Trachemys scripta elegans | reverse complement strand
AAGAACAGGAGTACTTGTGGCACCTTAGAGACTAACAAATTTATTAGAGCATAAGCTTTCGTGGACTACAGCCCACTTCTTCGATGCATCCGAAGAAGTGGGCTGTAGTCCACGAAAGCTTATGCTCTAATAAATTTGTTAGTCTCTAAGGTGCCACAAGTACTCCTGTTCTTCTTTTTGCGGATACAGACTAACACGGCTGTTACTCTGAAACTTTAAATCAAGGAGTTTCTCTTAAAGATATTTTCTAGTTCATCCAGAAGTTAGGTGCTTGATCCAGGAATCACTGGACAAGATTCTATGGCCTGTGGTCTGTAGGAGGTCAGGCTAGGTGATCATAATCATTCCTTCTGGCTTTACTGTTGATGAATCTAGGAGCTCTAAACATCTGCACAATCTCTGTAAGAGTTTGGTACCCTATGAGAAATGCTATGCAAAAACACATTGTAGTACAGGGCTGTGACGGGGTGGGTCACAGAAACCCCCTTGGAAGCTGCCAACTGATGTGCCAAGACTACTTCTGCCCCTGCTTTCCCTGCCAGCTTGGGACCCCAGCACCCTGTCTTGCTGAGCCAGACACACCCGTCTGCTCCAACACAGACCCAGGGTCTGAATTACTTGCCCCAAAGCTGCAGACTTAACTGAAAGCAGCTTACAGCCTGCCCTGGCAGCTTAGGACATCAGTGCTGTGCCTGGTTTGAATCAGACCCACTAGCCTGCTGCAAACCCAGACCAGGGTCTGAACCACATCCCCTAACAGCTGTAGACTTAACTGAAAGCAACTTACAGAAGTGTTCTTATCTTTAACACTCAGATGTCCAACTCCCAATGGGGTCCAAACCCCAAATAAATCAGTTTTACCCTGGATAAAGCTTATACAGGGTAAACTCATAAATTGATAGACATATAACACTATAACACTGATAGAGAGATATGCACAGCTGTTTTCCCCTCCAGGTATTAACACATACTCTGAGTTAATTAATAAGTAAAAAGTGATTTTATTAAATACAGAAAGTAGAATTTAAGTGGTTCCAAGTAGTAACAGACAGCACAAAGTGAATTACCAAGTAAAATAAAATAAAACACGCAAGTCTATGTCTAAGAAAACTGAATACAAATAACACCTCACCAGTTCCAGTAAGCTTCCTTTTACAGACTAGTCTCCTGTTAGTCTGGGTCCAGCAATTACTCACACCCCCTGTAGTGACTGTCCTTTGTTCCAGTTTCTTTCAGGTATTCTTGGGGGTGGAGTGGCTCTCTCTTTAGCCAGCTGAAGATAAAATGGAGGGGTCTCCCACGGGCTTAAATGGACTTTCTCTTGTGGGTGGAGACCCCCTCCTCTCTCCTATGCAATGTCCAGCTCCAAGATGGAATTCTGGAGTCACCTAGGGCAAGTCACATGTCCATGCATGACTCACAGTTTTTACAGGCAGAAGCCATTGCCCACATGGTATCTTGAATGTCTCCAGGAAGATTTCTTATGTGGATTGGAGCATTCCAGGATGCATTGTTCATTAAGAGCTTCTTGATTGGGCACGTAACTTTGTGAATTCCTTTCTCCAGGAACTGACCAAATGCTCTACTAAGGTTATTTAGAAATCAAGCCAGTACACAACCAATATTCATACCTTTGAACACAAAAATGATACATGCATACAAATAGGATTAATAGATTCAGTAGATCATAACCTTTACATAGATATGTTACATGGCATATGTAGCACAGAACATATTCCAGTTATGTCATATATATTCATAAGCATATTTCCATAAAGCCTTATGGGGGGCACTGTCACAAGGGCACCCAAAGAATGGCCCACAGCCAGTGTAAACTTTCATACAGAAGTGGCCCTCATTAACCTCTTATGTCCCAGGCTGCATAGTTTAGTGGGGGGAAGACACTTAAAAGCAGTAATGAGACCTACAATAAAGGTGAGACTGAGAGGTGTGATCCAAGCATCCCTTGATGCCAACTGGCAGAGGACACAGGGAGTGCTTTGAGTTTAACAGGGATCGCCTAGGACAGATATATGCTAGTAGTTCACTGGAAGGTGGCCTATGAGGTCTCAGCTGAGAGCCAGTAGCCCACTGCTCATCGTACTCATTGTGAAATGTGTGTGTGGATAAAGTTTAAGGATTCATGTATTTGTACTAGAAAAGTAAGTTCTTACGGTCTTGGAGTTAAGCAGGTGAGACCAGGGTCCCAGGGGAGCCACGCTGAGAATGCTCAATCAGAGAAAACTGCAAAGAATGGGGCAGACAATCCCCAAAACTGGAGGTTACTTCTAATAATTAGATTCACCAAGCCAGCAACAAAACAGCTTCTACAATTCCTTACTGGCTACCCAGAAGGCAAGAATACCGTTTCCTTAAAGCAATCCAGTCTTGGGTTCCCACCCAGTTAGCCAAGGCATAAATGATGAGGCTTACTGAAAATCTTGTCTCATATATAAAGTTCTACCAATAACAAAGGATCGGACACATTACCCACCAGGTCAATGAATGTTTCCGATCTTACCCAAATACACACCTACAGCCAATTCTTATTAACTAAACTAAGATTTATTAATAAAGATGAGAGAGAGTATTGGTTAAAAGATCAGTATACACACAGGCATGAATAAAGTTCTTAGGTCAATTTCATAGTAAGGGTGGTGAGCTTTAGAGTTGCAAAGAGTTCTTTCCAGAATCAGTTCATCAGGTTATAGTCCAAAATAGACAGACCAGGGTATCTGCCCAATATCCAGGGTAATCCAGACTGAGCTGGAGACTTGCGTATTGTGATTCTAACTTCCCTTGACGAAGCTTACACAGATCTGAGATAACAGGATCCAGCCTAAGAGTTCTTTTTATAGTTCTCTGGCCTCTTCATAGCAGGCATTCATTGGGTGAAGCATTGTGGCTTTGAAATAGGACCTCCTATTTCCTATGTATACACAGGTAACTAGTTGCATTCATCAGCACAAGGTAATTATCCATTAAGGAGTTAATAGACAGTTTACTACAAGCCTTAAAGAGAAATATAGAGAATGATATTATTACACCCAAGTTCCATCTAAATGATAATATCCCCTTTTGATCTGTGAATCAATAGAATATAGTAACAGACAGGAACCACTTGGTTACATTGTTAAACTCTAACAAGATATAGGTAAACATAGACCATTACAATCACTATCTTCTTCCAATTCTCTAACAATACAAGTCTACATTTCAAAGCTGTAGTCTATCTAACATGGCTTTGCTAGCCATTTATAAGGAATAGCCCTAATTACCATTGTGCTTTTCTGATATGTCTTTAAAGGTTGAATTTGGGTCATTTAGCCTGCAAGTTGCTTAACACTTTCTGGCTCAGTGTTACAGCAGGTCACCAGGAGTGACACACCTCAGACATGTTCCTTTCAGGCAGGACATAACAGATACCTCTCCCTCTGTCTAGCCATTTGTGTATGATGGATTGTCTAACCTATTTGCATACTAAGCCACTGGCAAAAAAGAGACTGTGAAATCTACAAGAAAGGAAATCTGCAGGAATAAACAAACAACAGGGTGAAGGGTGCTGTTTGTGCATAACGACAAAGGATTGTTCTGGTATACCTTGGAGCGTAAGGAAACACAAGGGATCCTTCACCGAGGAGGGGCCCAGCCACACCTGGCATTAAAGTGCTGCAAGGATGTTGGGTGAGCAAGACTTGTTAGACATGAGAGTATCTTGTTAATTAAGTCTGGGCTCTGAAATGCAGGTTCTGTTTTGCTTTCTCCCTGGGAAGCGTCTGTGACCCAGGGTTGTGGGCACCTCACTACCACCTGTCCTTAGCATGAGGAAGCCTTATCTGCTAGGGTCCAGTTCCCCACTCTCCCAGCCTCAGGCAATGCTCCCCTTTGGGCCTCCACAGGCCCTGCTCTCTCTGTATAGGTTAGCAACAGGCACACTCCAACCCCTGAGTCCTCCAAGCATCCCTCTGGAGCGCCCAGCCCCAATCACTGGACACTCACAGAATTACCAGAGTTGCTCTTCCCAAAGAAACAGTGCTTACTAGCTATACCATAGGACACAGCTCCACTTAACAAACAGCACTTCAATTGGTTTGTAGAGAAAGCAAGTATATGTTTACTGGGCAAAAAACAGAGATTCGACTGATAGAACTATTGGAAACAGAGGGTTACATATAAAATAAAATCATAATATGCCTTCTAGAATATAGATTCAACTAACAAGACATTTCCCTGCCTTATAAAAGTCAGCTTACCCAAAGCCTCTCTCCCAGCATCGACCACCCAAATGTCCAGGATCCTCTGTTCATAAGACAGGCCAGCTGGCTGCTTGCCCCCTTGGTGAAGGATGCAACGGCAACTTTCTGTACCCCTAATACATCAGACCAGCCCTTTGTCAAACAGGATTCCCCCTTCCTGCTGTTCAACTCTTCCTGTTTGTTTTCCTTCCATCCCTGCAGCCTCTTTGTTAGCATTTGACTCACGATGCAAATGGACTCCCAGGTAATATACACAATACGCGATGGTCAGCCAGGGACATACAAGTGTCTCCCACCTGCTGTCTGAAGGCATGTACTTCTGGGTGACCTGCCTTTAACAATACAGTTTTGAGAACATAATTTCCTATATATATATATACACATCCTTTTAACTATTATCTGCACATACAATTTGCAATGATGAGGATAACCAGAGTGACACAGGCTTTCAGCAGAAACCTCCTTATATGACAGTCATTGGTGAACTAGGATGAAGATACCAGACTCTTGGGCTTCCTGTGACCCTTATGCACCCCTATGCCCTCTGGCAGCTGGCATCAAGAGGTCCTTAGGTCCCAGCATCTCAGACAGCAAACCAGGACTTTGTAATGAAGTGTAGAACCAAGAGAGGCCAAGGCAATTTTGGATTGCATGGGGCAGTGGGGGAGCATAGCATCCTTATAGGACTCTGGTGAGCGCTCAGCTATAAAAGTGTGCTGAGTGCTTGGCACAATAGTACACCCAAAATCACGTTCAGTTGGAGATGAATGGCAGAAAAGCACTGTAGTATTTAAAACGGATCTCTTCATCCCAGGCCTCAGTCGGCTCCCTGTGTTTCAGTCTCACAATGACATGCAGCAATTGAGGCCACTGTTCATCATTGTCTTGCATGGTTAGCATGAGAAGAACTCTTCTTCTGCAGCCCATGGGGGAGGTCCAGCTGGCTCTTTCAAGGGGAAACAAATGTAATGCTCATAGACAGCGGCAATTTAAAACCATTTGCATTGCAGTTCTTCCCAATGTGAGATGTCATTTTTTTAATGTGCCTTTTTATTGAAACAAACAAGGACCACTGCTGCCAGGAAACGTCACATCTCCCCCTCAGTCTGCGTCCTGGGCAGGCACGGCTTCTCGAGCGGGGCCCTGCTCCCTCCTATATGCCAGCAAAATGAGTAAACCGCTTCGGTCCTCCCTTGGGATCCCATGAGGTGGAGCAACCGCTCCCTTGGGCAGATCCCAGCCAGCTAGGGATTCGTAAAGTAGGCAGCACTTCTCAGCCTGACAGACGTTGCACATAGTCTACAATCACAACCGGCATTTTCAGTTTCACTGGGAGTCACACTCCAAGATCCTTTATTGAGGCTCCTTTGAAAATCCCAGCTAAACCCTCAAGGCCAAATGTGCAGTAAGAAAGGGTCCCAGAGTGCATCATTCTGCACAAGGGTGGCAAGGGAAAAAGGAAACTCTGTGCGTTCCTGTGAGGTCAGGTGTTTGTGGGTGTGACCACTGGGTTCCAGTGGTTTCCAGGAGGCTGAGAGCCACACCTCAGAAGCGTACATGTGTCTAAGCAGCTGACCATTGTGTGCTTTCCAGTCTGTGGCATTGTCTGAACTACTGACCAAATATCAATGGGTAATATCATGTCTGCTTTTACATGGACTGATTTTTTATTACAGCAGCACCGAGAGGCACCAGCTGAGATCATAGCCCGCTTGGGCTAGGTGTTTTGTACAGCCACAGCCCTTGCCCCAAAGAGCAGACAGTCTACAGACAATAATTGTTATTATTTGTATTTCCTTAGTGCTTAGAAGCCTCCAGCAAGGACCAGACCCCCACTGTGCTGCACAAACACAGAATAAAACAACAGTCCCTGCCCCACACAGCTGACAATCTAAGTATCAGACAAGCAATAACAGATGGACACAGACAGACGAGGGAAGACTAGGGAACCGTGAGACGGTATCGGTCAGCATCACAGGCCTTAGCCCATCAGCACCTTAACCTTTTCCAAGTGTTTCTGTAGGCCTCCCAGCAAAGGAGAGTTTGAGGAGGTTTTGGAGGAGGCTCGTGAGGCAGGGCTTTGCAGATGTTTACAGGGTGCTCCACCCTCATGCGAGGGGCAGCATGGGAGGAAACACGATGGTGCTTATTTGAATATTTAACAAGCGGGCGATGGAGGCTAGGATCATGGGTTGGCTGGAGGCAGGAGTCAAGGGTTCGATCCTGAACAAGAGATGACAGGAAGGGTGGTGCTAGGTTATGATGGCCCTTGCAAATGCGGGCAAATAATATACGTCTGCTGTGGTAGAGAGGAGGGAGCCATTGGAGGGGTACACAGAGAGGGGGGAGGTGATCAAAGTGACGGACTCAGAAGGGTGGGGAACCAGAGGCATAGAAAGGTGAGCAGCTTGCCCAAGTTTCTGTGGCAAGTCAATGGTAGCACCAGGAAGGGATCCTAGGTGCTCTGAGTCCCAGACAAGTGTCTTACACAACAGACCCCAGCCTTTCTAATGACCGTTATTCTAGATTCCAGACGTGAAGTTGCACATGATACTGTGGTGACGACGCAGGAAAGGAAACAGAACGCCAGGTCTGTGGTAGCTAGAGAGCTTTACAAGCCTCTTGCAAAAAACCTCCCAGGAAAACTTTTCCTGGGGTTTTTATTTCTCTCCTTACTTTGTTTACAACTCTTCTTAGTGGTTACATTCTTGCGCATAGAAGAGCCAGGCAGTATACATGCACATAAGATAACGAACCCATCTCTTGAGCGCGTGAACACCAGCTGCGAGGGTACAATCAAATCAGCCAAATAAGTTTCCCAAACACAAACGCTGGATTGAAGGTCACTCCTGCCTCGTAGCCATGGGAGCAGTTTGCCGCGCCTGTGGACTGGCGATTCGGGAGCTATGCATCTCTACAGATACACTGAGAATTTCTGCCTAAATATCCATGAGATCCCAGACTGTAGCACAGCAGGACTCTGAGATGCGCTGTTACAGCACAGAATACAGTATCTGCTGGATCAAATGCAGAAACATCCAGGCTGCTCTCAGCAGAACCAGACGTGGCTTCTTCCAGGTGAGCTTGCAACCCCTAATAAACTGTGTGTCTGGCCAGCCCTACTCTCTGTCCCAAAAGCCTGCAAAGGCTCTGCTACGAGCGTGGCAGATCAAATCAAAATGAAGGCATTGAAAGGAACAATAAAGGATGAAAGCAGAGCCTTCAAACACAGCTGGGCACTGAGCCAAAGCAAATCTATCTTTTAATATTTCTCTTTGGAGGAGACAAAACCTTGCCATACGTGCTTGGATTGCCATGTGAGACATGAAACAAGGGGAGGGCAACCTCTGCTGTAGATTGTTTGCTAGGAAATGAAAGGCAGGCTCTGGAAGCGAAAGAAACCCTTTGTGAAAGGGAATGTGTGTAATGTACAGTGGCTTACCCCAGACTGAACAGCCATGGGAAATACTGAGACCCATATTGATGGCCATGACATTTGAGCAACAATAATTCTTGTGGTAAGCAACCTGGGTGAGAGAAAACTGGCAGTGGGGAGGGAGGATTTGTTATACACTATCAAAAGGCCCTGACTCAGGAAATCGCTTAAACATGTGCTTAGTTTGTTGAAGTCCCAATAGGATCTAAGCTTCTGCTTGAGTGCTGTCCTGAGTAGGGATGCCTTCCCAAATCAGGGCCCAAGTAGCTCTGAGATGTTCATAGAGCGGGGGCAGGGTCTAATTCTGGCAGCTGAAACTGGGTAAGAGAAAGAGTAATGAGCTAAAAACTACCACAAAGATGAGGCACTTTGGGGTAGGTAGGATCTCAAAGTTCTTCAGAGTAAGAAGATTTAAGCACTGGAAAAATCACTGCGTAGGGGTGGATTCCCATCTCATCGGATCAGAAAAATCAGAAGAAAAGATGGGAATGATTCCTTTATTTCCAGTTAGTCTGTCCCCAGGGGGCAATGCAGGATTGTTGCTTACAGTACAGTCTCTAATGCTTTGCCTAGCTCATTTTAAGTAACTTAATCAGTAAGTGACCAATCCCATTAGGAGATATTAAAAACTCTGATAAACCTCACTCAGGAGACTATTACTACATGTCAGCCTAATTTGTTCTGATGTTAATTTCTTCCCATTACTCCTAGTTTTACCTCCTTGGATCTAGCTCATTAAGATTTACACCCTTCCAATATTTGCATACATTTATGAGTTCCTTCTAAGATGCTGTTTAGCTCACTCATACATACTTAATTCCTCTAATCTTTCCTCCCAAATCAATCCTTTTAGCTCCTTTCACTGGAGCTGTCTGTCTCAGCTAAAATCTCAATGTAGTTACTGTGGCATTCTAGGGATCCCGTCACAGTTACTATCTCAGGAAGTTTGTCTAGGGGCGAAGATGTAACTACATGAACTGAAAAGTCTTTTCCAATCTCACCAGCATGGCTTGTATGAAATAAGCCTCCTTAAACATGAGCACAGTTCTACTCATCTTCCTGTGAAACTTCCACTAACAGTCTCATTCACACACACACCCTAATAATGCCAGACTCTGATCAGCATGTGACACTATCAAAAAAAACCACACATATAGATGAAAATGTAGTGCAAGAATAGAGCCCTAATGATTAAGGCTACGATTTTGTCATGGAGGTCACGGAAGTCACGGAATCCGTGACTTCCAAAGACCTCCGTGACTTCAGCCTGCAGGCGGCTGGGAGCTCGGGGCCCCCACCACCTCAGGTGGTGGGGGCCTCCAAGTTTCCAGCCACCATGGGCAACAGGGCTACCCACAGCTCCTGGCCACAATGGGCCAGGGGGGCCCACCATAGCTCCTAGCCATCACAGGTGGCAGAGTACCCTTGCAGCTCCCTGGAGCTCCTAGCCACCGTGAGTGGTAGGGTGGCCCCTGGACATCCCAGCTGCTCCGAGCCATGGGGGCGGGGACCCTGGAACTCCAAGCCCCCACAGGTGGTGGGGTCCCCCAGAGCTCCCAGCTGGACCCCAGCAGCTGCCCAGCAGCTCCCCATTTTGTCATGGATATTTTTAGTAAAAGTCAGCTACAGGTCATTTTTCAGTGAATTTTTCTTTATTGCCCGTGACCCGCCTGTGACTTTTACTAAAAACATCCATGACAAAATCTTAGCCTTACTAATGATTCATAGATTCTAAGGCCAAAAGGGACCATTAAATCATCTAGTCCAGTGGTTCTCAACCAGGAGTACAGGTACCCCTGGGGGTACACAGAGGACTTCCAGGAGGTACCTCAACTCATCTAGATATTTGCCTAGTTTTACAACAGGCTACAAAAAAGCACTAGCAAAATCAGTACAAACTAAAATTTTATATAAACAGTGACTTGTTTCTACTGCTCTATATACTATACCCTGAAATGTAAGTACAATATTTATATTCCAGTTGATTTATTTTATAATTATATGGTAAAAATTAGAAAGTCAGCAGTTTGTCAGTAATAGTGTGCAGTGACACTTTTGTATTTTTGTGTCTCATTTTGTAAGCAAATAGTTTTTAAATGAGGTGAAACTTAGAGTATGCAAGACAAATCAGACTCCTGAAAGGGGTACAATAGTCTGAAAAGGTTGAGAACCACTCTAGTCTGACCTCCTGTATATCACAGGCCAGAGAACACCCAGCTACCTCTGTATTGAACCCAACAACTTGTGTTTGACTAGAGCATGTCTTCCAGAGAGGCCTCCAGTCTGGATTTGAAGACTTCAAGGGATGAAGAATCCACCCACTTTCCTTGAGAGTTTGTTCCAATGTTTAATCACCATCACTGTTAAAAATATGTGCCTTATTTCTTATTGTAATGAGTCTGCCTTTAATGAAAGCCTGCCAATCTGCTTATCACCCACTATTCCACTCCTACCTGGAATCTGAAAATATGCAAAGCTTTATGTAACGCTGACAGATCCTGGTCGTCGTCGGGCAGAATTGAACTTGGGGCTTCTGGAGCTTAGTGCATGAGCCTCTTCTGCATGACATGTGGCTTTTAGCTCATGCAGTAGAGGCTCATGCATTTAGCTCCAGTGGTTCCAGCTTCGATCCTGCTTGCCAACGACTGAGGTCTGTTGGTGTTACAAGTGGGGGTTCATCTGGGATTTCAACTGGGAAGTCTCTGAAGTGTGGGACATGATTCCTCAGCTGGGTAAGTATGTAACCCACACACCTCCTGAGTGTGGTGTTCTGTCCCATCTAGTGGCACCAAGACCACTTAGAGAGAAATAAATGAGTCTGCTCTACAGCTCAGCTAAGAGCCGTATGGCTTTTAGTTCATGCAGTAGAGACTCATGCCTTTAGCTCCAGAGCCCCCACTTATAACTCCACCAGACCCCGGTCGTCAGCGGGCGGGATCGAACCTGGGACTTCTGGAGCTAAAGGCATGAGCCTCTACTGTATGAACTAAAAGCCATACGGCTCTTAGCTGAGGCTGTAGAGCAGACTCATTAATCTCTAAGTGGTCTTGGTGCCACTAGAAGGGACAGAGCACTACATCCAGGAGGTGTGTGGGTTACAGTTACAATAATTTTCCTTAAACAGACAGGTCTGAAATATCTCTAGCAGTGATTCCTATCTATCTGACTTCCTTCTCTAAGGAGGACACGAATCTAGCATACAAGATAGAATATCTTCAAACCAGGATTTAAGTGATCCATTGCCCTTGGATTGACCTTCACCACAGAGTGAAATGCACACTGATGAAACTAAGGCCTGGTCTACACTAGGCGTTTATGTCGAAGTTAGCGCCGTTACATCGAATTAACCCTGCACCCGTCCACACCGCGAAGGTATTTAGTTCGACATAGAGGTCTCTTTAATTCGACTTCTGTACTCCTCCCCGACGAGGGGAGTAGCGCTAAATTCGACATGGCCATGTCGAATTAGGCTAGGTGTGGATGGAAATCGACGCTAATAGCTCCAGGAGCTATCCCACAGTGCACCACTCTGTTGACGCTCTGGACAGCAGTAAGAGCTCGGATGTTCTGAACTGCCACACAGGAAAAGCCCCGGGAAAATTTGAATTTGAATTCCTTTTCCTGTCTGGCCAGTTTGAATCTCATTTCCTGTCTGGACATCGTGGCGAGCTCAGCAGCACTGGCAACGATGCAGAGCTCTCCAGCACTGATGGCAGTGCAAGCTCAGAATAGAAAGAGGGCCCCAGCATGGACTGATCGGGAAGTCTTGGATCTCATCGCTGTGTGGGGCGATGAGTCCGTGCTTTCCGAGCTGCGATCCAAAAGACGGAATGCAAAGATCTATGAGAAGATCTCTAAAGACATGGCAGAGAGAGGATACAGCCGGGATGTAACGCAGTGCCGCGTGAAAATCAAGGAGCTGAGGCAAGGCTACCAGAAGACCAAAGAGGCAAACGGACGCTCCGGATCCCATCCCCAGACATCCCGTTTCTACGAGGCACTGCATTCCATCCTCGGTGCGGCCGCCACCACTACCCCACCACTGACTGTGGACTCTGAGGATGGGATAGTGTCCACGGCCGGATCCTCGGACATGTTAGCGGACGGGGAAGATGAGGAAGGAGATGAGGAGGACGAGGCAGTCGACAGCGCTCACAACGCTGATTTCCCCGACAGCCAGGATCTCTTCATCACCCTTACAGAGATCCCCTACCAACCCTCCCCAGCCGTTACCCCGGACACAGAATCTGGTGAAGGATCATCCAGTAAGTGTTGTAAACATCTAAACATTTATTTGTAACAGAACATGAATATTAACAATTTAAAAAATGGGTTTCTCATGATTAGTTTGATTAACTTTACGGTTCAGTCATGGGCAGTGCAACTATTGAAAAAAAATCTAGCAATGTCCGGTTTTGCATGATTGTCCTGCCCAAGCCGCTCTACTGTTTAGTCCCTGCTACTGCAGCTACAGTAACATGCGGTCTATATGTCCGGGGATGGAGCAGAAATCCTCCTGGGACATCTCAAGGAAGCTCTCCTGCAGGTAATTTGAAATCCGCTGCATTAGGTTCTTGGGGAGAGCGGCCTTATTGGGTCCTCCGTAGTAGGACACGTTGCCGCGCCACGAGACTAGCAAGTACTCCGGAATCATTGCTTGGCACAGCATGGCGGCATACGGCCCTGGTCTTTGAAGGCTTTCCCGGAGCATTCTCTGTCTGTCGCTCTCAGAGATCCTCATGAGGGTGATGTCGCTCATGATGACCTGCTTTGAATGAGGTAGGGGAATGTTAGTGTTGGGACTGCTTTACCGTTCCTTTACAGAACTGTAACCGCTGGTTTGCAGCCACGCGGTGGAGGCGGGAGAGGGTCAGCCGAAAGGGATCGTTCCCGGGGACAGCCGCGAGGGTGTGGGACAGGAGCAGACTTCCTGCTTGCCGGATTGCTGGCAGCAGGGACCGACATTGATTTCAATGTGAAATGAGGCCATTGCTAATATTAAAGTTTTAAGCTGCCACGAATCTACGGCTTACCATGTCTGCGTGCAAGAGCAATTCCGTTGTCCTGACAGGGTTCTCAAAAGTGCTCTGCAAAACCCCAGACACTGAATGCGAAGGCCGAGAATTCGACCTTGTGCTGAGTGCGCATGTGATAGGTGCTGTGCATGGTCCTGTTCACAGAGAAAGACTATGTTCTTTGTTCACAACTACATTTATCTTTCTGAGGAATTCACTCCCTTTTTCCCATTCCCACAGCCCCATCTGCGACTGTCTCACAACCTAGCCTGTCATCACACTCCCAGAGGCTAGGGAGGATTAGGCATAAGAAGAAGAGGACACGGGAGGACATGTTCTCAGAGCTTATAGCCTGCTCCCGAGCCCAGGCAGCACAGCAGACCCAGTGGCGGGAGAACTTGTCCCAAATGCACCAAGCCAACATGGATCGGGAGGAGAGGTGGCGTCAGGAAGACCAGCAGGCGACTCAAACCCTGCTTGGACTACTGAGGGAGCAAACGGACACGCTCCGGCGCCTTGTGGATGTTCTGCAGGAACGGAGGCAGGAGGACAGAGCCCCGCTGCAGTCCATCTCTAACCGCCCTCCCCCGCCACCAAGTCCCATACTCCCTTCACCCAAAGTGCACAGAAGGAGAGGCGGCAGAGTCCCTGCTAACTCTCACTCCACCCCTGCAGAGAGCTCGAGCAGCAGAAGGCTCTCATTCCCCAAAGTTTGACAAGTTCTTTCCTTCCCGCCTGACACAAGCCCCCGTCCAAGTTTCACTTCCCAGTCCCATGTGTAGTTGATAATAAAAAATATGTTTCTGTTAACTACTGTTTCCATCATGTTCTTTTGGAGGGGGGGGGGGAAAGGGGGTTGGTAATTGGACAGGACAGTCACCTTTGGCAGGGTACATAGTCGGGGGCAGGCACAGCAGCAGGGCACATACATAGTGCAGTGATGCAGTGACTACTTACCCTGGTTAGTCTGGGAGGTTCTTTTCATGTTATGTGGTGGGGGGTGGGTTGCTCTGTGACTTTGTGTCAGGGGAGGGCAGTTAGAGATCTTAAGCGGCGGTCCTTAGGCAGGATCACAGAGCCACACAGCAGGGGATCTGTAACCGTCCCCCCCCTGCCACAAACTCACATAGACCCCCCATACACACAGTCCGTATCAGGAGGGGTGACAGGCTCCGTTGAAAGAACCATCCCACCGCAGCGGAGCCTGTCAGTCCTTGAGTTTAGAAGCTGCATTCGCGCGACTACACTACACCCGCTCCGCACCACAGTCTGCGTCCCAGTTTTAAAAAATTCCCGCGAAAACAGTATTAAAGAAAACGGTGTGCTTTCACAAAGTAGAACTATTTTTATTTTGAAACGTGTGTTGGAAGTGGGGTGAAGGCTTCTCTGTACACAAAATTAGAAAGTCACAGGTTACCCTGCTCACTCAGGAACTTTGCTTTCAAAGCCTCCCGGATGCACAGCGCTTCCCGCTGGTCTCTTCTAATCGCCCGGCTGTCTGGCTGTGAGTAATCAGCAGCCAGGCTAATTTCCTCAACCTCCCACCCAGCCATAAAGGTCTCCCCCTTGCTCTCACAGAGATTGTGGAGCACACAGCAAGCTGCTATAACAATGGGGATATTGGTTTCGCTGAGATCACAGCGAGTCAGCAAGCTTCTCCATCTCCCCTTGAGACGTCCAAAAGCACACTCCACCACCATTCTGCACTTGCTCAGCCGGTAGTTGAAGAGTTCTTTTTCAGTGTCCAGGGCACCTGTATAGGGCTTCATGAGCCAGGGCATTAGCGGGTAGGCTGGGTCCCCGAGGATGACTATAGGCATCTCCACATCCCCAACAGTTATTTTGTGGTCCGGGAAGTAAATACCTTGCTGCAGCCGTCTAAACAGACCAGAGTTCCTGAAAACACGAGCGTCATGAACCTTGCCCGGCCATCCGACATTGATGTTGGTAAAACGTCCCCTGTGGTCCACCAGTGCTTGCAGCACCATGGAAAAGTAGCCCTTTCTGTTAATGTACTGGCTGGCCTGGTGGTCCGGTGCCAGGATAGGGATGTGAGTTCCATCTATGGCCCCACCGCAGTTTGGGAATCCCATCGCTGCAAAGCCATCTATGATCGCCTCCAAGTTTCCCAGGGTCACTACCTTTGGCAGCAGTACATCAACGATTGCCTTGGCTACTTGCATCACAACAACCCCCACGGTAGATTTGCCCACCCCAAACTGGCTCGCGACTGACCGGTAGCTGTCAGGCGTTGCAAGCTTCCAGAGGGCTATGGCCACTCGCTTCTGGACAGTCAGGGCTGCTCGCATCCGGGTGTCATTGCGCTTCAGGGCAGGGGACAGCAACTCACAAAGTTCAAGGAAAGTTCCCTTCCGCATGCGGAAGTTTCGCAGCCACTGTGATTCATCCCAGACCTGCAGCACTATGCGGTCCCACCACTCAGTGCTTGTTTCCCGTGCCCAGAATCGCCGTTTCACAGCATCAACATGACCCATTGCCACCGTGATGTCCTCGGCGCTGGGTCCCCTGCTTTCTGAGAGGTCTGTGCTACTCTCAGACTTCAGGCCATCACCGCGTTGACGTAGCCTCCTCGCCTGACTTTTCTGCATCTGCCTCAGGGCAACCTGTATGATAAGCTGCGAGGCGTTGAGAGCGGCCACAACTGCAGCGATGGTTGCAGCGGGCTCCATGCTCACAGTGCTGTGGCGTCCGCGCTGTCAATGACTGGAAAAGTGCGCGAAATGATTTCCCGCCGGCGCTTTCAGGGAGGGAGGGAGGGCGGGAGTGATGGACGGATGACGACAGTTACCCAAAAGCACCCTGGCCCCTTTTTTTTTTACCCAGAAGGCATTTGCGGCTCCACCCAGAATTCCAATGGGCGGCGGGGACTCCGGGAACTATGGGATAGCTACCCACAGTGCACCGCTTCCAATGTCGACGCTTTCCCCGTTAGTGTGGACTCACAAAGTCGAATTACTGTCCTTAGTGTGGACACACACGTTCGACTTTGCAATATCGATTCCAAATATTCGATTTAAGTAAAATCGAACTACTCTCGTAGTGTAGACAAGGCCTAAGTGAATAAAGTGAAATGATTCAGGACTATTACTGCACACAAAGTGTGATAATTTGCTGCCTTGATATTCATGATCATTTTTATTTGTGAATGTTCAAGAGTGTCAGCTTAGATTCCCACATTTGTGAAAAGCAAATGCATCATGACTATTTAGCACAGATAAATATGGAAGGAGGTTCCCTGTCATTCGGAAAAGTGCTTTTTTTATTAGCCGCACAATAAATGAATAGAACTTATAAATGTTTGTCGATTAATTTGAAAAGGGAAAAAAAGGGACTAAGTAGGTGAAACTACTCAGCAAAAATAAAACTTTTGAACAGAATGTGCTTTCATTCTGACTTTGGATGTGTAATATAAGAAAGGGGGAGTTCAGGTCAGTGTTGCTGAATGCTTTTGAAAAGCTGTGACTCTAAAAGATCCTCATTGCCAACTGGCAGAGGGCCCTCATCGGTTCTGACATGCTTACTACCCTAACACATTACTGTCATAGTATTTATCTGTCAAGAGTATCATGTATAGTATCAAATAAAAGCTGGTTACACACTGATCAATAATATCATTGCATGATGTATGGATGGATGGTATGTAAAGTGTTATGGAAGTGTGCTGGCAATGTGTGCCTAACTGAGGGTTTGGGGGCAGATTTGATAAACAGAGCTTGTTGTAAACAAAGGAATGTTTATTCACCTAAAGCCAGACACAATGGACTTTGCCTTGACATCTGAGTAGACAAGGAAAAGCAAACTGAGAGAAGGTTGAGGAAGACAGCATGGCGGCAGCTAACTAGGGCACAAACAGCAAGGGGAAAAGAACTTTATGTGGGGATACACTTCAAAAGAATACAGCTGCAAGGTTTGTTGGAGAACCCCTTTGTGATCCAGCTCTCCTGGACAAAGATGCCAGTGCTCCTGGAATCTGTGGGTTGAGAACCCTGAGACCTGATTGTAAATGAGAACTTGCTTGAGACCCGAATCGTAATTTGCTAAGAGTTAGAAAGTAGCCAGATTATTTTACTTGTACCCATTTTCTATTTGGATTATCCTTGCTTCCTGTCACTTAAATCTCTGTTCTTTATTAAATAATAAAATGATCTCAGTGCCGAATATGAAAGCAAAGGGTGGGGCGTCAGCTAAACTCGCCATCTATTTGGACATAGCAGACTTGGTCATTGCTGTGAGTGTTCAGTGATTGGGGCTGGATACTGCAGAGGAACAGTCTTCCTGGGGGTTCAGGAACTGGGCTTTGCTGAATGTTCCCTGCAAGGCAAGGTTCAGATTGGCACCGTCTCAAGGAGTTTGCTGGCAAGGCAGACAGACTAGTGTGGAAGGGAGCAGACACAATTCAAGCTCCAGCAAAGCTCTCTCGCCGAGGCAGAGGGGTAACACAGTGATTTACAGTTCTGGATGCTCTGAGAAAGCATCACAAAATCAACCCTTAAGCATGGAGCAGTTTTTCTGATGACTTTCAGTGGTATGGGATCAGAATTGTTTGTAGAGCAAGGACTCAAAACAACCTGGGGCTTTCACAATAAAAAAAGTCCACATAATTCTTATATCGGAACCCTAGTTTACTGTGTATGTTCAAAAATTCAGCCTATGAACCCACTATTGTGAATCTTGTAGTTTCTTTGTCATTGATCTCTGAATTTTGTACATTGCACACACACACCTTCACTTTAAAAAACAGTTGGTTCTGCTAAGTGACAACTCATGTACCTGCCAGATGACTTACAAACCCCAAGCACTTTAGAGTAAGGACATGAATAGCTCCATAAATCTTACACTGCCCACATAATAAATACTGGGGTACAGTCACTGGCCTGCTCTGTCCCACTGGCATTTGCTCCACTGGTGCAGAAGGCTGGAAGCTGGCCGGTGCGGTGGCATCCACAGCAGGTATAGAACCAACATAGCTGGCTCCTACCTCAACTGCCCCTCAGCCTCTGGCACAAGGAGCGTGTCTGGGACATGCTGGGGTGGAAGAGGGTTGTGTGACAAACTGGGACTGTTCTTACTGTGGTCTTTGAATGCTGACAGGGGAGTGTGGCTAGGATAGTCTGCATTGGGGGATGGGAGACTGACCCACGGAGAATATCTGAGCATGTAACATGAGAACCCAGGAAAGGGTTAGAGGCCAGGTGACATCTTTGCCTGGGAAACTGAACAAAGGGCTGTGGGAGGGGTCGCTGAGGGGAAAGTTTTCAGGAGCTGGCTGGTGATATGGCTGGGAGGCAGATGGGGCTCTGACCTCCCAAGGGGGCTGGGGCACCCTGGTACCCCAAGATAGACCTAACTGAGGGGGGTCCTGTTGTCTGTGCCTGCAAGACCTGTCTTGGACTGTGTTCCTGTTGTCTAAATAAACCTTCTGCTTTACTGGCTGGCTGAGAGTCATGGTGAATCACAGGGAGCCGGGGGTACAGGGCCCTGAGTCCCCCACACTCCACGACAACTGGTGGTAAAGGTGGGATCTACTGCACCCCGTGGACAGCGCTTCCTGCAGTAAGTGACTGGGGAGCAGTAAAACAAAGGGGGATTGACAGGGACCAGGTGGGCTGAAGAATCAGAGAGAGACGGTTTCAGGGGGCGATTAACCCCTGGGAGTGTGTGACCAGTGAGAAGGACTTTTGCAGTAACAGGGTCCCCTGGGGGATCGTAGCGAGTGGTCCCAGGATGGAGGAGTCTGCAGCTCGACCCTGGCAGAGAGGTGATGACCTGAAGAAGGGCTGGCACACTAGGGGTCCCCCTGGAATGGTGGAAAGCGGAGAGCACAGGCTGGCGAGTGCCCAGCAGGAGGATGTATGCTAAACGCCTTAAGAGTGACCTGGTGGAGCTGTACAGGCAGAGGGGGCTGCACATTGGGAGGTCCACCAAAGAACAGCTCATTGCCCAGCTGGAGGAGAGGGATCGCTTGGATGAACCGAGCCCTGTCCCTGAGGGAAGCCGCCCGGCGGATGCAGCATGGGCCCCGGGGCCTGACATGGCTGGGAGGGGTCAGACTGCTGCCGAGGACATCCCGAGACCCTGCCTACCTGTGCCTAGGGGAGCGGTTGGGGGAAGCCCAGCGAATACCGAGGGCACCCTGACCCCAGCGGCCAGCAGGGGATCGTCCCGGCGGAGCTCCCTGTCCCGGGAGCGGATGCGACTGGAATGTGACAGGGAGCTAAAACTGAAAGAGCTCGAGTTAAGGCAGCAAGAACTGAAGCAGGAGCAGGAAGAGAAGGAGAAACAATGTCAGCATGAGGAGAACCAGCGTCAGCATGAGCTGGAAGAGAAGGAGAACCAACGTCAGCATGAGCTGGAACTGGCCAGGCTGAGGAGCAGTGGGGCCCCGGCTGCGGTGAGTGAGGGGGGACCCAAGACTGCAAAGAGCTTTGATAAGTGTTTTCTGGCCCAGTGTAAGGAGGAGGAGGACATGGATACCTTCCTGATGGCCTTTGAGAATACCTGCGAGCTGCTCCAGGTTGACCCTGCAGACAGGCTCCAGTTTCTCATCCCCTCACTGGACTCTACAGCCAGGGAGGTGTACAGCCAACTGAAAGGGGCGGAGACAGGGGACTATGACCTGTTCAAAAAGGCCCTGCTCCGCGAGTTTGGGCTGACCCCTGAGATGTATCGGAAAAGGTTCCGGAGTCAGCGTAAAACCCGTGAGGTCACATACCTACAACTAGCCAACTGGGCTCAGGGGTATGCCTGGGACAGGGACAGCTGGGGCCCAAACTATAGAGGACCTGCTTGACCTATTCGTATTGGAGCACGTGTATGAGCAGTGCCCATCTGACCTGAGGCGATGGTTGATGGACCAAAAGCCAGAGAACCCGCAGCACGCAGGCCAGCTGGCCGATGAGTTTGTGAACAGTCGGGCAGGGGATAACAGGGAGGAGTCCCAAAGGAACAGTCCCACCACAATGCAGAGTGAGAGTCACCATGGGACCTCCCAGCGGGGAAACATGGAGAACCCCCACCAAAGGGGAACATCCAGCGTCAGGTCCATCCGACCCGCTCGAGGGGACCCACGGGACATGGGCTGCTATCACTGTGGCCAGAGAGGTCACATACGGGCCCAGTGCCCCAGGCTCAGGGACAGACTGAGCATACCGAATCCACAGAGGGTTGACTGGGTAGAGACCCAGCCGGACGAGGGGCAGCATTCCTAGGCCAGGGGGGCTGGCAGTGTACCACCTGCTAAGGAGGGAGGAGAGCTCCAGGCCAGCTCCTCTGGGGGGCTGGATGCTCCAGACTCAGGGTTTTGGGTTTATACGGTGGACGCGGGGCTGTCCCTCCGGAGAAAGTACCTTGTTCCCCTGGAGGTGGATGGGGGGAAGGTCAATGGATACTGGGATATGGGCGCAGAGGTGACACTGGCCCGGCCCGAGGTGGTGGCCCCAGATCGGGTGGTGCCCGACACCTACCTGACCCTGACGGGGGTGGGTGGGACCCCATTCAAGGTACCTGTGGCAAGGGTACACCTGAAGTGGGGGGCCAAGGAGGGCCCCAAGGACATGGGGGTACACCCGTATTTGCCCACTGAGGTGTTGATGAGGGGGGACCTGGAGGGGCCTGGTGTAATTCTCACCAAGGAATGGGAGGGATGCTGGGGCATCTACGAGAACGTGGGTAGATTTGAACTTCCCCGGGTCACTGGCTAAAGTGACCCCGCTCAGTTCGGTCTCGAAGGGAGCAGAGATGTGACAAATGGGGACTGTTCTTACTGTGGTCTTTGAATGCTGACAGGGGAGTGTGGCTAGGATAGTCTGCATTGGGGGATGGGAGACTGACTCACGGAGAATACCTGATCATGTAACATGAGAACCCAGGAAGGGGTTAGAGGCCAGGTGACACCTTTCCCCGGGGAAACTGAACAAAGGGCTGTGGGAGGGGTCGCTGAGGGGAGAGTTTTCAGGAGCTGGCTGGTGATATGGCTGGGAGGCAGATGGGGCTCTGACCTCCCAAGTGGGCTGGGGCGCCCTGGGACCCCAAGATGGACCTAACTGAGGGGGTCCTGTTGTCTGTGCCTGCGCCTGCAAGACCTGTCTTGGACTGTGTTCCTGTTGTCTAAATAAACATTCTGCTTTACTGGCTGGCTGAGAGTCATGGTGAATCGCAGGGAGCCGGGGGTACAGAGCCCTAAGTCCCCCACACTCCGTGACAGGTTGTAGCTGCAGTGTACTGCACTCCAGTAATCCTTGGCTGGTATATGGCCCCCCAGAGGCCACAACCACATGGTGTAAATTAGAGCAACACTCAGGCCACACTAACCTATAGAGGGGCTTGAGCTGCTGTAGAACTGGCCCCAGGATCAGAGAGCAAAAACTGATGGCTGCGCCCTCAGCTACAGAAGCAAGAATCTGGACCGTGATTGTTACCAATAAAACTGCAACACATGGATTTATTTCTTAATTATTATTTCAGCTTATATATATATATATATATATATATA
>NC_048305.1:42098190-42125837 GCF_013100865.1 Trachemys scripta elegans | reverse complement strand
AAAAAAACCTGATGAGGTTCAACAAGGACAAGTGCAGAGTCCTGCACTTAGGACGGAAGAATCCCATGCACTGCTACAGACTAGGGACCGAATGGCTAGGTAGCAGTTCTGCTGAAAAGGACCTAGGGGTCACAGTGGACGAGAAGCTGGATATGAGTCAACAGTGTGCTCTTGTTGCCAAGAAGGCTAACGGCATTTTGGACTGTATAAGTAGGGGCATTGCCAGCAGATCGAGGAATGTGATCGCTCCCCTTTATTCGACATTGGTGAGGCCTCATCTGGAATATTGTGTCCAGTTTTGGGCCCCACACTACAAGAAGGATGTGGAAAAACTGGAAAGAGTCCAATGGAGGGCAACAAAAATGATTAGGGGTCTGGAGCACATGACTTATGAAGAGAGGCTGAGGGAACTGGGATTGTTTAGTCTCCAGAAGAGAAGAATGAGGGGGGTATTTGATAGCAGCCTTCAACTACCTGAAGGGGGGTTCCAAAGATGATGGAGCTCGGCTGTTCTCAGTGGTGGCAGATGACAGAACAAGGAGCAATGGTCTCAAGTTGCAGTGTTGGAGGTCCAGGTTGGATATTAGGAAAAACTATTTCACTAGGAGGGTGGTGAAACACTGGAATGCGTTACCTAGGGAGGTGGTGGAGTCTCCTTCCTTGGAGGTTTTTAAGGCCCGGCTTGACAAAGCCCTGGCTGGGATGATTTAGTTGGGAATTGGTCCTGCTTTTGAGCAGGGGGTTGGACTAGATGACCTCTTGAGGTCCCTTCCAACCCTCATATTCTATGATTCTATGATTGTAGAGTTGGAGCTACTAGCCAGCAGGGTTTGGCAGGCTGCAGTCCACACACAGAAAAGTGCATAGGGCCAGAGGAAGGCCAACTGGATAGTATAGACGTGGCTGGAGTTCTATACTGATAGACATGGCTCGTCTAACAGCCTAGAGTGCAGCTGAGCTTTATCGAGAAGATGGCGTTCATCTCTCTGATACAGGTGCAGATTTGTTCCTGGATGATCTTGGTATTGGGCTGGCTAAACTTCTAGGTACCTCTTGCAGGTGGGGTGGAGGCAGCCAAACTGACGCTGGTACCTCCTTGTGGCAGGTGCCCAGTGCAAGAACTTGCTGATTTAGATTCTATATCCAAAAAGATAACATTAATCAGCACAAAATCATAGAACTGGAAGGGACCTCCAGAGGTCATCTAGTCCAGTCCCCTGCACTCATAGCATGACTATGTATTATCTAGACCTGCGGGCTGCATGCAGTCCGTCAGGGTAATCTGCTGGTGGGCCACCAGACCATTTGTTTACATTTGCACAGACGCACAGAGCTCCCAGTGGCTGCAGTTTGCCATTCCCAGCCAATGGGAGCTGTGGGAAGTGGCGTGGGCCTGGCCACCGCTTCCCACAGCTCCATTGGCCGGGAACGGTGAACCGTGGCCACTGGGAGCCGTTAACGGCCATGCAAATGTAAACAAACAGTCTGGTGGCCCACCATTGAATTATGCTGACGGGCCGCAGGTTGCCCACCACTGAACTAGACCATCCCTGACAGGCACAGCCCGCAGCCCCAGGCAGCCAGGATCCCCCACCAAGATCCTCTGCCCAGACCATGGGGTTCAGCCCTGTCCTCCCTAGGCATTTCTAACCCCCAGCACCCCAAGCTGCCACCTGAGAGCCAAGACAGCCCTTACCTTCCCCCAGACTGGGCCCTTAAGCAGCTCCGCATGGGGCATCATGAAAGTGAATTGCTCTGAGGTAAAGCCAGCCGGGCACGGACCTGCCAGCTTGCACAGCTGCTGGCCCACCTGCAGCAGCTTCAGCAACAGAAGGCAGAGACCAGGGAGGCTGCCCCACTGCGTCCGTATCTGGGCAGGCCAAGGAAGGAGGATGGGCTGACTGCTAGAAACCAGCACACAGGAAGTGTCTTTGAGCACATGGGTTTTACCATGGCTCCAAATCACAGGCCAAATCCCGTGAGACCTCAAGCATACCCTGGCAGTCCTGTGGAGGCTGGAAATCTTGTGAGCCACAGCCCATCCTGTCCAATTTGCGCTCTCCCACCAAAACACACCCCTTGCTAGGCTTGGAGCACTCCAACAGCGTCATGTCCGATGGACTAAATCATTCTGTGTTCTGCTTTCCATAGAATCTCATAGATCTGAGGGGAAATGAAAAGGACTTTCTGTCCTTTTAAAGGATACTGGCTTGGTGGAGGAAAGGGCTCAAAATACAATAAGAGGGTCAGTTGGGAGTCACAGATCTCCCTAAATGCCTTGGCACTCCGGACAGATAGTGATAATGAACAAGAAAGGATTCTCTTCTTCATTCTCCAGACCTGAAGAAGAGCTGTGTGTATCTTGAAAGCTTGTATCAAACAGAAGTTGGTCCAGTAAAAAATAGTACCTCACCCACCTTGTCTCTCTCCTACCCTGGGACCAGCACAGCTACATCACCACTGCAAAGGAAGATTCAACAGTTAAGGTGGAGAAAGTGTATCTGTGACAAATAGCACAATCTCCTGAAGTCTCCTGGGTAAACCTTACTGACATATGTTTAATACCTTTGCAGTCTACTATATTAAAAATGCAATTATGTATTATTGTGGAATTGTTTGTAACTTCGCTAGGAGATGGGACCAGTGCAAACCTGCAGAATGTTAGGAACTTCAAAGGACTTTTGGAAACAATGTGAACTTTTAAAATTAAGCAGGTTTCCCAGGAATTCTCTAAGAGGAGGGGATATGCTAGGGAACCCCTGCAGTTAGGCAAGAACTCAGCCATCTGAAGCTTCGCCCTGGGGATGGGACCCATTGTTTGGCTGATTATCTCTTCAAAGACTCCCAAACTGGATAAAGAACTCACTCGCAGATTCATGAGGGTTCTTGTTCTGAGCAAAGGTTGTTATGAACTTGAAACCACAGGAAAACCTGTGTGTGGTTTGAAGCACTGCTCACCTGCCAGAGCCCGTGATGGAGTTGGGCCCATTAAGCCCATAAAGTTAATAAAATGGGCCTGGTTAAAAAGAACTGTTTACCACCTCTGAGGAGAAGGCAAAAGAAGCCTTCTTACGCAACCTGTCTTGCTGGGGATTTCAGATTATAGTCAGGGGACTGTGCAGCCTGGATCCACCCCAGTCACAAGGGGGAGAGATGTATGTCTCCACCCAAGAGGGACAATGGCTAGGGAGCCTGGAGCCTTGAGTGGGTGCCCTTGCTGGACCATAGAGGTGGAATATGAGAGCACTTGCCCTGAGCTGTGACAGCTTCACCTATTAACAGTTTGTTGCAAACTGAACCATAAAGGATTACAGGAGAATTCAAGTCCTTGTGCAGTTCCCTGACTTTGGCACATGTCCAGCCAGCAGAGATAAAAAATCAAGAGATGGAGATTTCGCCCATCATATTTTAAGTAAGGCAGAAAGTTGCCCCTGAACTGTAAGTGAAAAGCGATGCCTATCTTGCCTGCACAATTGCATATTTTGCTTGAGCAACTTAGGTGTGTCTTTTTTTAAATGTGCCTTGTCCCCAGCAGACAGACAGCTGCTTTGTTATGTAGAGATGTCAGTCTCTCCCTCCTGTGACTGCATTTTCATGCAAACTAAATTCTTGGCTTTACCAGAAAACTGGTGCTGTCTATGGAGTTACCATAGTTACTGATGCATGCATATTCAGTTTCACACTAATGACTGTCCCAGCTCTTTGTTCGTGCCAATAAACTGTATCACCCTGAAAGCAAAATAAAATGAAACATTAAAGAATTTATGGTTCACTGACCAGATGTCATGAATCAACTATTGGAATTAAACACATTATCAGGCCCAGATTAACATAATCTGAGCCCCTAGACCAAGCAAATAAGCGGGACGCCCTTAAACCAGACACAGAGGAAGTGTTCCTGAATTGAGGGGCTGAATGATCTGATAGGAATTGTCATCACGCTCTACTGCTGACACAAATTACCATGCCTACACAGAAGACTGGGGATGGAATACTGCTGTGTACAAGGATGCTTCCAAAAAGGTCAGTATCAAGGGGATGTGCTCCGAGGCAGTGTTCTGGGAGGTTCCAACTAATAGGATGGCTATACCCTTGGAGCACCAGCTGGCTGATGACCTGGGACTGTAGAGGAGGTGTCACCTTTATTTCCAAATAGTTTATGAAAGCAGCAATGAAGGGGGATGCAGCCCACCATGCAAATTCCACTGGAGGGTCATTTCCTCTCTCTATGACAATCACCTTAGTTTACTGTAAATATCTATGCAAAATCCTAATAGTCTAGCTCTACCTGCTATTTCCTAATAAAGCATGTGTAGCCCTTTGTTCTTTGGGGCCTCCTACATCTTCCACTCCACCCCATCCAACACTCCACACTCAGGACCTCAGACTGCTCCACTGAGGCCAGTGGGAATTTTGCCATGGATTTGCAGTATCAGGCCAGGATGGCCAAAATTCAGTTTGAATTGTCGTTCTCAGATCTGCACTCACAAGACATGTCTACACTGCAATGTAAGCCCAGGGGTAGTGGAACTTGAGTCAGCAGACCCAGGACTTGAGTGTCTACACTGGATTGCCAACCCTAGGTTAAGAATTTTTTAACTTGGGCCCAAACCTGGGGCCCTGGTGTACAGGGCCAGCTCCAGGTTTTTTGCCGCCCCAAGCCAAAAAAAAAAAAGGGAGTGCCGCTGCTGAAGCAAAACAAAAACAAAAAAACGAGTGCCGCCCCTTGAAAAGAGCCGCCCCCAAAGGGCCGGAATGCCACCCCTTCAGAAGTGCCGCCCCAAGGACATGCTTGGAATGCTGGTGCCTAGAGCCGGCCCTGCTGGTGTCCACACTACAGCATGCAGACCTGAGTCCAACCAACCATATCCCAGACTTTCTAGCTCCCGCCCAAAATGTGGCTGCACTAGCTCCTTGTTCATGCTGCAGTGGGGGAAGACTTGACCAGCTACATCCCACATTACAGGAAGTTTGAACAGCCTGCCCACATATTCTGCCAAGCCCTGGTGAGTGTGTTCCCAGCAACTGAAGTCAGCAATTTGAAGGAGTCACTGTTTCAAGAACTTCTCTTGTTGGGCTTTTGCTCCTGTTCAGGACTCAGGCAGAGCTTCCATGAGACCATGGTGGCGAGTTCAGTGGCATTTTCTGACCCACTGAAGGCACCTCACAGAGCTAATGCTGGAACAAGAGGAGGAGGACGCAGACATGGCAGACTCGAGCTGACTGATGCTGCTCATGACACTCCATATAACCACTGATGCCCCCACTGTAGACTAGCACTTCTACAGCAGGGCCACAAGCACAGACTAGTGGGACCACATCATACTGCAGACCTGGGATGACCAGCAGAGGTCCTGAACTTTCTCATGAAGGAAGCTACATCTCTGGAGCTTTGCGAGCAGCTTGCCCTGACCCTCCAGCATAAAGACATGGAAATGACAGTGGTCCTACTAGTCCAGAAGTGAGTTAGAATCATAGAATCATAGCATATTAGGGTTGGAAGAGAACTCAGGAGGTCATCTAGTCCAATCCTCTGCACAAAGCAGGACCAACACCAACTAAAATATCCCATCCAGGGCTTTGTCAAGCCAGGCCTTAAAAACCTCTAAGGATGGAGATTCCACCACCTCCCTAGGTAACCCATTCCAGTGCTTCACCACACTCCTAGTGAAATAGTTTTTCCTAATATCCAACCTAGACCTCCCCCACTGCAACTTGAGACCATTGTTTCCTGTTCTGTCATCTGTCACCACTGAGAACAGCCGAGCTCCATCCTCTTTGGAACCCCCCCCACTCACTCTTCTCTTCTGCAGACTAAATAACCCCACTTCCCTCAGGCTCTCCTCGTAAGTTAGGAACCCCAGCCTCCTAAACATTTTTTTGCCCTCCACTGGCCTCTCTCCAATTTGTCCACATCCCTTCTGTAGTGGGGGGACGAAAACTGGACGCAGTACTCCAGGGGTGGCCTCACCAGTGCTGAATAGAGGAGAATAATCACATCCCTTGATCTGCTGGCAATGCTCATACTAATACAGCCCAATATGCCATTGGCCTTCTTAGCAACATGGCACACTGCAGACTCATATCCAGCTTCTTATCCATTGTAATCCCCAGGTCCTTTTCTGCAGAACTGCTCCTTAGCCAATTGGTCCCCAGTCTGTAGCAGTGCATGGGATTCTTCCTTCCTAAGTGCAGGACTCTGCACTTGTCCTTGTTGAACCTCATCAGATTTCTTTTGGCCCAATCCTCCAACTTGTCTAGGCCACTTTGGACCCTATCCTTACCCTCCAGCATATCTACCTCTCCCCACAGCTTAGTGTCATCTGCGAACTTGCTGGGGGTGCAATTCATCCCATCATCCAGATCATTAATAAAGATGTTGAACAAAACCAGCCCCAGGACTGACCCCTGGGGCACTCCGCTTGATACTGGCTGCCAACTAGACATCAAGCAGTTGATCACTACCCGTTGAGCCAGACAATCTAGCCAGCTTTCTATCCGCCTTATAGTCCATTCATCCAATCCATACTTCTTTATCTTGCTGGCAAGAATACTGTGGGAGACTGTATCAAAAGCTTTGCTAAAGTCAAGATATATCACATCCATCCCTTTCCCCATATCCACAGAGCCAGTTATCTCATCATAGAAGGCAATCAGGTTGGTCAGGCATGACTTGCCCTTGGTGAATCCATGTTGACTGTTCCTGATCACCTTCCTCTCCTCCAAGTGCTTCAAAATGGATTCCTTGAGGACCTGCTCCATGATTTTGCCAGGAACTGAAGTGAAGCTGACCGGTCTTGTAGTTCCCTGGGTTCTCTTTCTTCCCTTTTTAAAGATGGGCACTATATTTGCCTTTTTCCAATCATCCGGGACCTCCCCAATCGCCACAAATTTTCAAAGATAATGGTCAATGGCTCTGCAATCACATTCACCAACTCCCTCAGCATCCTTAGATGCATTAGATCTGGACCCAGGAATTTGGGTATGTCCAGCTTTTCTAAATAGTCTTTAACCTGTTCTTTCACCACTGAGAGCTGCTCACCTCTTCCCCATACTGTGCTGCTCTGTGCAGCAGTCTGGGAGCTAACCTTGTCTTTTTCCACATCATGTGTCGCTAGGTTGCCTCCCCCATTCAGTAAGGGTCCCACACTTTCCCTGACCTTCTTGTTGCTAACATACCTGTAGAAACCCTTCTTGTTACCGTTCACATCCCTTGCTGGCTGCAACTCCAATTATGCCTTGACCTTCCTGATTACACCCCGCATGCTCTAGCAATATTTTTATACGCCTCCCTAGTCATCTGTCCAAATTTACACTTCTTCTAAGCTTCCTTTTTGAGTTTAAGCTCACCAAAGATTTCACTGTTAAGCCAAGCTGGTCGCCTGCCATATTTGCTATTCTTTCTACACATCGGAATGGTTTGTTCCTACAACCTCAATAAGGATTCTTTAAAATACAGCCAGCTCTCCTGGACTTCTTTCCCCCTCATATTAGCCTCCCAGGGGATCCTGCCCATCAGTTCCCTGTGGGAGTCAAAGTCTGATTTTCTGAAGTCCAGGGTCCGTATTTTTCTACTCTCCTTTCTTCCTTTTGTCAGGATCCTGAACTCAACCATCTCATGGTCACTGCTGCCTAGGTTGCCATCCACTTCTACCTCCCCTACCAATTCTTCCCTGTTTGTAAGCAGCAGGGGGGAGGGATAGCTCAGTGGTTTGAGCATTGGCCTGCTAAACCCAGGGTTGTGAGTTCAATCCTTGAGGGGGCCACCTGGGGATCTGGGGCAAAATCAGTACTTGGTCCTGCTAGTGAAGGCAGGGTGCTGGACTTGATGACCTTTCAAGGTCCCTTCCAGTTCTAGGAGATAGGTCAAGAGGAGCACGGCCCCTAGTTGGTTCCTACAGCACTTGTACCAGAAAGTTGTCCCCAACACTCTCCAAAAATGTCCTGGATTGTCTGTGCAGTGCTGTATTGCTCCCCCAGCAGATGACAGGGTAATTGAAGTCCCCCATTAGAACCAGGGCCTGTGATCTGGAAACTTCAGTTAGTTGTCCAAAGAAAGCCTCGTCTACCTCATCCTTCTGATCCGGTGGTCTATAGCACACACCCACCACGACGTCACCCTTGTTGTTCTCGCCTCTAAACTTAACCCAAAGACTCTCAATATGCTTTTAACCAGTTTCATACTGGAGCTCTGAGCAATCATACCGCTTTCTTACATATAGTGCAACTCCTCCACCTTTCCTCCCATACCTGTCCTTCCTGAACAGTTTATACCCATCCATGACAGTGCTCCAGTGATGTGAACTGCCCCACCAAGTTTCTGTTATTCCAATCACATCATAGTTCCTTGATTGTGCCAGGACTTCCAATTCTTCCTGCTTGTTTCCCAGGCTTCTTGCGTTCATATATATTAGGATATAGATATTCAAGCCTGTCTGGCCTATACTTTAAGAATTTAGGTGTATTCTTATCACTTAGCTAGTTATAGAGATATAAAAGAAAGAATCAAAATCATTGTCTATCTGTGGAAGGGCCTTCTTTCACTGTGACAGTCTGAGGCCCCGTTTAGTCATATTGAAATAAGGCAATCTGGGGCTATTAGGAAGGTAATCCGATCTATCACCTCCAGAGAAAGGAAAGGGCCTAGAACATGTAAAAGGAAATTTAGTTTGATAGTTTTCTGTCTGGTAAGAACTCACTTATCAATAGACACAGCTGGAAAACCCTTATGTCTGTATAGATGTAGTTGTAAAACCCTTACGTCTGTATAGATGTAGTTGTGAAATCCTCACTTATGTATTGTTTTGAAAGTTTATTTGCGTGGTCTCTGTCTGGTTCTGTAATTGTTTCTGTCTGCTGTATAATTAATTTTTCTGGGTGTAAACTAATTAAGGTGGTGGGATATAATTGGTTAGCTAATCATGTTACAATATGTTAGGATTGGTTAGGTAAATTTGAGTGGAATGATTGGTTAAGGTATAGCTAAAAATATTACTATATAAATTAGGGGCAAACAGGAAGTAAGTTGGGATTCGAAAATAAGGAAAAAGGAACTTGGATTTAAGCTTGCTGGAAGTTCACCCCAATAAACATCTAATTGTTTGCACCTTCGGACTTGGGGTATTGTTGCTCTCTGTTCATGCGAGAAGGACCAGGGAAGTGTGAGAGTGAAGGAATAAGCTCTCTAACAATATACATGCACCTAAGATAACTAGCCGATTGCCTTACTTTCTCAGTATGAATCAGGAGGCTTCCCATCTTCTACCCTCCTCCTTGTGTTTCCTCTCAGTATCCCACTTCTCCACTTACCTCTGGGCTTAGGTCACCATCCCCTGGAGAACCTAGTTTAAAGCCCTCCTCACTAGGTTAGCAAGCCTGCCTGCGAAGATGCTCTTCCCACTCTTCGTTAGGTGGATCTCATCTCTTCCTAGCAATCCTTCTTCCCAGCAACCCTTCTTCCTGGAACAACATCCTATGGTCAAAGAATCCAAAGCCCTCTCTTCGACACCACCTGCATAACCAAGCATTTATCTCTACAATTCGACAGTCCCTACCCAGGCCTTTTCCTTCAACAGGAGGATGGAAGAGAACACGACTTGTGCCTCAAACTCCTTTATCCTTCTTTCCAGAGCCTTCTTCCCAGTTGCTATTACCATCTGGAAGCCAGTTATCCCAGACTGCTACAGGTCCATTGCCAACCAGTTTGGTTGGAAAGTTGACTGTGGGTAACGTAGTGGTGGAGGTTTCTGAGGCAATCAGCTGTGAGGTTTACCCCAAAGTGGTGGCATGAAGGATATTCCTGAAATAATCACTTGCTTTGAGAGAATGGGGTTTCCAAACTGCACCATATATTGCACCAGGGCTGTGAGGGGTTCCCGCCGGGGTGCCACGTGCAACTGGGGTACCAATGAGTCCCCCTGATCCACCAGCCTGGGCTCCCTCTCACACTATGGTGCTGTGATAAGTTGCCACGCCCTCCAAGTTTGCACTTTCATCAGCATACACACAGGTAGGGACACACCCAGCTGTAGAATTTACAAGCTGCTGTGATTAGTTCTGCATGGGGAGGTTACAGCTAAGGAACTGCCCAGCTGCACAAGAGCACCCCCCCCCGGAGTGTAAACCCAAAATTATACGGTCTTGCACTGCACAGAGATCTGTACAGCGTAAGCTCATGAAATTCATTCCCTCCCTCAATGTGGAGAGGAAATATACAACAGCTTTTTGCCCCAAGTTATAACTCCCAGACACTAATTTGAAATAAAGCAAATTTATTAACTACAAAAGATAAATTTTAAGTGATTATAAGGGATAGCGAACAAATCAAAGCAGATTACCTAGCAAATAAATCAAACACAATCTAAGCTGAATATACTAAAGAGATTGGATATGAGTAGCAAATTCTCACCCTAAATGATGATTTAAGCTGTCTGCAGGCTCTTAAGGGGCAAGCTGCACCTGCTTGCAGCTTAAAACCCAGCTATTCCTTTCACAGGCTAGAAATCCCTCTAGTTGGAGTCCAGCACTTCCCCCAGTTTGGTCTTTTTTTCCTCAGGTGTTTTCAAGAGTCTCTTTTGGGCAGGGAGTCAGTGAAAAACCACAATGATGTCATTCCCCTGTGTAGTGAGTCGGTGTGGCGCCCCTCCGTCCCGCATAGGGCCGAACTTCCCCTAACCCCAATGTGGGCGGAGCTACCGGGTCCGGCGCCCGCCCCTCCGAGGTCACGACCCTGACCTGGAAGTATAACAGCCCGCCTGCAGAGCTCAGTGGAGCCCAGGCCGGCAGAGAGAGCAGACGTCCCGGGCCAAGCTCCCGCTTGGGAGACAGCTGCAGGCTGCGAGCCGCCTGCTACCCTGCGAGCCGCTGTTGCTCAGCCCCTGCACCAAAGGGCCTGAGCTGTGACTGTTTATGCCCCGCCCTGATCCAGGGGCTGGGCCTACTTTAAACTGTTGATTGTTGCTCAGCTCCTGCACCAAAGGGCCTGAGCTAGCTGAGTGTTTGCTCAGCCCTGCCTGAGGGCCTGAGCTCCCTGAACTGTGGGTCGCTCAGCCCCTGTGTAAAGGGGCCTGAGCTTTGACTGTCTGTGCTGTAGTGAGTCGGTGTGGTGCCCCTCCATCCCGGAGGGTAGAGCCCTGGTGGGAACCTACTACACATGGTACCAGAAGTGGGGACCTCTTGCCCAGAATGCGGGCACAAGCCCTAGACCCCTGTGAGAAGGAGTCTGGGGGGGAGACATGGATTTAACGAAGCTTTTCACGCTCCTGACGGAGAGCCAGGAGCGACAGCAGGCAGCCCAGCTTCAGCAGCAACGGCAGCAGCAGGCCGCCCAGCTCCAACAGCACCAGCAGCTCGTCCAGCAGCTGGGAGCCCAGCAGCAGCAGCTAATACAGGACCTGATGGTGAAAAACTGGGAATTCCAGCAACAGTGTCTACAGCAGTTGGCGACCGCTCTGCCCCGGCCCGCGGGGCCCCAGCTAGGAGACCCGGACGGGGCTCCCCATTCCACCCTGCCTGTAAGACTGACTAAGATGGGACCACAGGATGACCCTGAGGCCTTCCTAGTGACTTTCGAAAGAGTCGCACACGTTGCCGGGTGGGCGCCGGACCAGTGGGCTACCCTCCTGGCACCATACCTGACTGGGACGGCACAAACAGTCTACCGGGGATTGTCCACGGAGGAGGCGTGAGACTATGTCCGGGTAAAGGCGGCGATATTAGACGCCTTAGAGATTAGCCCCGAAACCTTCCGTCAGCGGTTCCGGGCTCTGTCCTACACCCTGGGCGCCTGGCCTTGGTTGGTGGCCCAGGAGCTGAGGGACCTGTGTCAGCGGTGGCTACAACCCGAGAGGCGGAAGCCCGAGGAGCTCACCGAGCAAATTCTCTTGGAACAGTTCATTCATATCCTCCCGTCCCGGGGGAGGGCTTGGGTCCTCCGCCACCAGCCTCCAACTGTAACGACTGCCGTCGCCCTCATGGAGGACTTCCTGGCGGCAGAAACCCCGGTGGGGCTGGGTATGCGGGGCCACCCTCCAGGGCTCGATCGCCCTAACACCGAGAGACGGACGAACCCCCGAGTCGAACCACAGAATCCCCCGGGGGGTCAGGAGCCTCGGTATAGACGTCCCAAGGGGCCCCCTCAGCCTGCTCCCGTGGGACCCGAGAGCGGGACTGGCTGTGTCCCATGGAGTCCCCCTAGGCACCAAGTGTGGGGCTCAGCCTGACCTGGGCGACCAGAAATCGGGCCCTGTTTCTCCTGTGGGAAGCGTGGGCATCTCCAACGCGACTGCACTGAGATGGACTGCAGCTTTGGGCACGTGTGCGCCAGGGAGAACCGTGCCCGACCCCCGCAGGCCGCCAAGGTCACCGTGCCCATCGTTGTTGGAGATTGCCAGACCCGAGCCCTGGTTGACTCGGGCTGTGGACAAACCCTAGTCCGCCAAAGCCTGGGCTTCCCCGAAGACCCCCAGCTGGGGAACATCCTCCTACAATGCATCCATGGGGACGTTTGCCCTTATGCCAGTGCCCGAGTTCCACTGACCGTTGACGGGGTCACGCGGACCATGGTGGTGAGCCTGGCCCCGCGACTCGCTTACCCCGTGATCTTGGGGTGGGACTGGCCAGAGTTCCCAAGCATCCTAGGCTCCCATGCGCAGGAGAGTCCTGATATCACCCCCGTCTTGGAAGGGGATTGCCGCGAGGACCCCCTGGAGGAGACTGACAAGGTGGGACATCGGAGCCAGGAAGGAGAGCCTAAGGACCTCCCACTAATACCGGCAGATGACCCTCAGATCGCTACGGACTTCTGCCGAGACCAGAGGGAGGATCCCACCCTGAGCAGGGCCTATGAACAGTTGACTGCGGTAGACGATGCGCTGATTGATCCCGCCTGGGCCAAAGGATGGCCCCGGTTCGAACTACGGCGTGACCGCCTCTATCGGGTCGACCGAGATTCCCGCACCGGGGAGGTCTAGAGGCAATTGATGGTGCCCCGGTGCCACCGACGAGTGGTGATGAAGCTCACCCGCGACGTCCCTGCAGCCGGGCACCTGGGTCAAGAGAAAACCCTCGTACGGATTCTGTCCCGGTTCTTCTGGCCAGGAGTGCACCAAGAGGTGCGAAACTATTGTAGCTCCTGTCCGGAGTGCCAGCTTGCCGCTCCCCCACAGACGGCCCCGGCCCCACTAGTCCCTATGCTCATTATGGAGACCCCATTCGAGCGGGTGGCCATGGACTTGGTGGGACCCCTCCCGAGGAGCCGGGCCGGATTTTTGTACATCCTGGTCATAGTGGACTACGCGACCCATTTTCCCGAGGCTGTCCCGCTCCGGAGCATCACCGCAAGGGCCATTGCTGACGAACTCGTCAAGGTCTTTGCCCGCGTGGGCCTGCCCCGGGAGATCCTCACCAACCAGGGTACCAACTTCACCTCCCGGTTGCTATGACAGGTCTGCCGACACCTTGGGATTAAACAGCTGTGCACCTCTGTATACCACCCGCAAACCGACGCCCTAGTCGAGCGGTTCAACTGCACCCTGAAGGACATGCTGCGCAAATTCTCCCCTGAGGACCTGCGCCGATGGGACCAGTTGATCCCACCATTGCTCCTGGCCATCCGTGAGGTACCCCAAGCCTCCACCAAATTCTCTCCCTTCGAGCTGTTATACGGCCGTCGTCCGAGGGGACTGCTTGATCTCATGAGAGAGACCTGGGAACAAGCCCCGTCACCCACTCAGGGCCTTCTCCAGTATGTCCTCCAGCTGCAGGGACGCCTAGCACAAGCTGGAACTCTCGCTCAAGAGAATCGTGCAGGAAGCCCAGGCCCAAACATATAACCGAGAGGCCCGAGTCCGCGAGTTCCAGCCTGGCGACCAGGTTCTCCTTCTCTTACCCTCCAGTGAGTCCAAACTACTGGCGCGGTGGCAGGGGCCATATGAGGTGATCCGGAAGATTGGGCCGGTCACCCATGAAATCAACCAGCCTGACCGCTGAAAAAAAGTCCAGCGGTATCACGTCAACCTCCTGAAACCCTGGCAGGAACGGGAAGGCCTCTCGATTAATCCCTGTCCACCCGAGCCTGAGTTAGGGCCTTGGGTTACACCGACCGAGAATGTTGGTGTGCCGCAGCTCGGAGAGTCCTTGACTGTGGAGCAGCAGAAACAGACTGAGTGCCTCCTGCAGGCGTTCCGCGGGACGTTCACCGACCAGCCATGCTACACGACCCTCGTGTACCATAACATTCAGACGGAGCCAGGGGTAGTGATCCGAGAGGCAACTAGACACCTTCCCTATCATATGCGGTAGGTCATCGAGGAGGAAGTACGAGCGATGCTAGAGCTGGGCGTTATTGAACCGTCCCAGAGCGAGTGGCGCAACCCAGTAGTCCTGGTTCCCAAACCGGACAGCACACAGCGCTTTTGCATCGATTTCCGCCGGGTTAATTCCATCTCGAAGTTCAATGCCTACCCCATGCCTCGGGTAGATGAGCTGCTGGACCGGTTAGGCAAGGCCCGCTTCCTCACGACCCTGGATCTATGCAAAGGGTATTGGCAGATTCCCCTGGACCCCACGTCACAGGAGAAAACTGCTTTCGCCACCGCCACGGGCCTCTACCAATTCACCCAGATGCCCTTCGGTCTCCATGGCGCCCCCGGGATGTTCCAGCGACTCATGGACCGCCTCCTGCTTCCTCATCGGGAATACGCGGCTGCATACCTGGACGATGTAGTCATTTATAGTGACCGATGGGAGAGCCACCTGGAGCGGGTAGCGGCTGTCCTGAGGTCCCTATGAGCTGCCGGGTTAACCGCCAACCCAAAGAAATGCCGTATCGGGTGGCAGGAGACCACCTACCTAGGCTACACGATCGGAGGAGGACAAGGGAAGCCGCTTGTCGGAAAGGTTCAAGCCCTAGCAGCATGTCCACCACCCACTACGAAGCGCCATGTACGCCAATTTCTGGGACTGGCGGGCTATTACCGGAGGTTTATCCCCGATTTTGCCTCCATTGCAGCCCCCTTAACAGAGCTCCTCACCGAAACCAGTCCCAGACGGGTGGAATGGACCCCGGAGTGTGACAGCGCCTTCCGGGCCCTCAAAGACTGTCTCTGCCACGAACCCGTCCTGTACAGCCCCGACTTTGACCGAGGATTCGTCCTCCAGACCGACGCCTTGGAGGTAGGACTAGGGGCGGTCCTGTCTCAGGAGGTGGATGGGGAGGAGCACCCCGTTATATATCTCAGCTGTAAATTATTCCCGCGAGAAAGACACTACGCGGTAATAGAGAAGGAGGCCCTAGCGGTAAAATGGGCCTGTGACGCCCTACGTTATTACATCCTAGGGGCCCCCTTCATACTAGTCACGGACCATGCCGCGCTTCGGTGGTTGGCCCGAATGAAGAACAATAATTTGCGGTTAACGTGGTGGTACCTGGCGTTACAGCCCTATGCTTATACCATCCGCCATAGGGCCGGTAAAGATCACGCGAACGCGGACTTCCTGTCCTGCACTGGAGAGTTAGACGGGTCCGGCCCCAAGGGACGGGAGCCGGCCTTGAGGGGGGTGTGTGTGTGTAGTGAGTCGGTGTGGCGCCCCTCCGTCCCGCATAGGGCCGAACTTCCCCTAACCCCAACGTGGGCGGAGCCACCGAGTCCGGCGCCCGCCCCTCCGAGGTCACGGCCCCAACCCAGAAGTATAACAGCCCGCCTGCAGAGTTCAGTGGAGCCCAGGCCAGCAGAGAGAGCAGACGTCCCGGGCCGAGCTCCTGCTTGGGAGACAGCCACAGGCCGCGTGCCGCCTGCTACCCCACCGCGCCGGTCGAGCCTACCTCTCCAGGTACCCCAAGGAGGACTGGCCAAGCCTGCCCCGGGCCAGGTACCCCGAGGAGGACTGGCCAAGCCTGCCCCGGGCCCACTACCCCGAGGAGGACTGGCCAAGCCTGCCCCGGGCCCGCTACCCCGAGGAGAACTGGCCAAGCCTGCCCCGGGCCAGCTACCCTGGTGGAGAGCTGCCGGACCTGCCCCCAAGCCCCGCACCAGAGGAACCGATGCTGCTGGACTGGCCCGAACCCGGCGTCACCAACGAGGTAGGCCCCGAGGGGGAACACGGAAGTAGCCCGGGGGTAGCCGACCCCGGTCAGGCTGCAGAGACATGTGAGCCGATGTCAGTGTGTTTCGGTCAGGACACCCCACTGACCAGCAGCGGCAGTAACCGCTGCTAGGGCCCCGGGCTGGGACGCAGTGGAGTGGGTGGACCTGCATCCCCCCCTGCCACCCCTGCTCACGGGTGGCAGGCTTCCCCCTCACCCAACGCTCAGGTAGGAACCTGGGCCTCCCCCAAGTGTATTGTTGCTCAGCCCCTGCACCAGAGGGCCTGAGCCCCTTAACTGACTGTTGCTCAGCCCCTGCACCAGAGGGCCTGAGCCCCTTAACTGACTGTTGCTCAGCCCCTGCACCAGAGGGCCTGAGCCCCGTAACTGATTGTCACTCAGCTCCTGCACCAAGCGGCCTGAGCTGTGACTGTTGGTGCCCCGCCCTGATCCAGGGCCTGGGCCTACTTTAAACTGTTGATTGTTGCTCAGCCCCTGCACCAAAGGGCCTGAGCTAGCTAAGTGTTTGCTCAGCCCTGCCTGAGGGCCTGAGCTCCCTGAACTGTGGGTCGCTCAGCCCCTGCATAAAGGGGCCTGAGCTTTGACTGTCTGTGCCGTAGTGAGTCGTTGTGGCGCACCTCCGTCCCAGAGGGTAGAGCCCTGGCGCGAATCTACTACACCCTGCCTTAAATAGCTTTTGCATATGGCGGGAACCCTTTGTTTCAAAGCTTGGTTCGCATGCCTTTCAGTGGAAAAACACTGGTATTCCAAGATGGAGTCCAGTACCAGCTGATCTGGTCACATGCCCCTGTAGTGTTATAGCAGCCACGACTCGGAGGCTGTTTGTAGCATCCTCAGGGAAGGCTCCCCAGTGGGAGATTAGCTTCTAAGACCTATTGTTCTTCCTAATGGTCCATTGACTTGAATGGATTGTTCCCAGACAGCCATCTAGACTGACAGTCTTTTGCCAAGAGGGAATTCCCCAGGAGTAAACACATTTGTAATGGATGCATAGACAATATTCCTAACTTCAAATATCAAAATGATATGTGCATACAAATAGGATAATCATGTTCAGTAAATCATAACCTTTTCAATGAAATCTCACATGACCTCTCTTGCATAAAATACATCATAGTCATGCCATAATCATATCATAATAATATCTCTATGAAAAATATGGGATGCAGTGTCACAAAGGCCATTGATGGGACGCCTCTTCAAGGAGCACAAACCACAGAGGGTACTACTCCAGTGTTATGCAGACCCTTGTGGATCACAGAGGCCAATTTATAAACATCAACCTGGGCTGCACTGGAAGAGTTTGTGATGTCAGGGTTTTCCAACAAGCGGAAATCTATGTTTGGTCTATATTCCCACCACATGACACAGTCATAAACAGAGTTACTGTCCCCACTGTTATGCTGGGAGGTCCCCCATGAACTCCCTTTTTGCCTTTGCTTATGAAACCATACCCTGATAAGAACATAAAAGTGACCATACTGGGTTAGACCAATGGTCAATCTAGCCCAGTATCCTGTCTTCCGACAGTGGCTGGTGCCAGGTGCTTCAGAGGCAGTGAACAGAACAGGCCAATTCTAAATGATCCATCCCCTGTCATCCAGAGGCCCTGGTGAACAATGGTTGAATGACACTCTCAGCAGGTGTGGAATGGTGGTTGAAATGTGATTGACAGATTGAAATCCTATTGGCAAGGTGTACAGAGCCATTTGGATCTCTGGCATGTCATTAATGCTGTCTTCGTTACAGGGGGTTGTTGTGCTCATCACAATGTTTGTGAAGCCAAAGGTGAGCCATTTTCCCCCAATGGAAATATGACAGTGAGGGGGCCACTGACCTGAGTAGCCAGGTGGAGGGAACAGGGGAAGCGATCAAAAAAAAAAAAAAAGGCGCTTTTACTCACCCGGGGCAGCGCGGCGGGCCCTTCACTCCCTCCGGGTGTCTTCGACGGCACTGAGCAAGTGAAGGTCCCGACGCCGAAGTGCCACTGAAGACCCGGAGCGGCACCGGGTGAGTAAAATAAAAGCACCGCAGCGGGTGGTGCCTTTTTTTTTTTTTTTTTAAATTGCTCCCCCTGTTCCCTCCACCTTGCTATGCCACTGTACTGCATGTCTCCTGGCCCCCTGTTCTCCTCTCCCTCTCTTTCAAATTTGCCGCACACTTGGTGCTGGGGCAGAGGGGTGGAAGTATCCAGGCGGGAAGGATTCAGCACTCAGGACTGCATGGGGCATATTTGCCTAGTCCAGTCACTCAGAGGGCCTAATTGCATGGGTCACCCAGCCATAGAGTTGTCTAAGCTGTTCCTGGACTGCACGCCAGGGTACAGTGGAGGTGACAGCCCACTCTGCGGGTGCAGCAGGAGCCTGCACACTTATAATCATTAGAGCCAGCAGCTGCTCAAACCGTTCTCTGTTATGCTCTATCTTCATCCCTTAACCACTGTTCTTGTTCCAGGAATTGCGAAGCATCATCATCATCAAAACATTTCCTCTTTGAACAGCCCACAAAGGTACGGTGAGGTACCGCAGCCTGTAGAGGTGGAGGGGCCTGGAACAGGACAAGACCCAGAGGGTTATTGTCTCGAATAACTCAGTGCAGGCGCACAGAAAAATCCTGGTGAAATTTCCAGACACATGATTTTACTTTTTGGAACTGAACGTCAATATATTGGCAGAGGGATGCTTCAGACCACAGAAGTGCCTTGGAGACAGCCTTGGAGACAGCCAGGTTAATCACAGCAAAAGACATGCTCAAAGAATGAGAAGTTAAAAACCCCAACTTCTTTTGGCTTTCAAAAAAATAAATAAAAATGGAGTTTGGGAAGAGGGTGGTGTCTGTGCCATGCTACATAAACCTTCTCTGTTATTTCAAGCATTGCACCTGTCAGAGGACAGAACAGTTCTTTTGGTGCCCAACTGGCAGAGAGTGATGGTATTCCAAGCTGCCAGTGGGAAATCAGGAGTGCACATCACTGAAGTATTCAAATCTAGCAACTGAATAGCACATGTGTGAGTGGAGTGAGCTGGTCAGTTACCGAGGTGGCCCTGAAAAAAAAATGCCCTTCCCCGAAATATGACTGCCTATTTGGAGCTCCTGCTATAGGAAAGTTTGCAGCTATCAGCCCCCAGGATTTGGGACAGAATTCATAAAGGAAATCAACAGGATGCTTTGTTGGTGTCCGCGTGGTCTAGTGCCTCACCACAGCTTCCGATACAACCTGTGTGACAGACCCAGACCAGTGGGGTACAGGAGTCTGGTAGAGGGCAAATATACTGGTCACTGGATGAGTAGTTTTCTGTTCCCTGAGTGACCAGAGCAGGGGCTGCACTAGAGTAATCAGGAACCTGCTAGAACCAGTTAAGGCAGGCAGGCTAATTAGAACATCTGGAGCCAATTAAGAAGAAGCTGCTAGAATCAATTAAGGCAGGCTAATTAGGGCCCCTGGGTTTTAAAAGGAGCTCACTTCAGTTTGTGGTGTGAGTGTGAGGAGCTGGGAGCAAGAGGTGCAAGGAGCTAAGAGTGAGAGGGTGTGCTGCTGGAGGACTGAGGAGCACAAGTGTTATCAGACAACAGGAGGAAAGTCCTGTGGTGAGAATAAGGAAGGTGTTTGGAGGAGGCTGTGGGGAAGTAGCCCAGGGAGTTGTAGCTGTCATGCAGCTGTTACAGGAGGCACTATAGACAGCTACAGTCCACAGGGCCCTCGGCTGGAACCTGGAGTAGAGGGTGGGCCCCGGTTCCCCCCAAACCTCCCAATTGACCTGGACTATGGGTTCTTCTAGAGGGGAAGGTCTCTGGGCTGTTCCCCAACCCACATGGTGAATCTCGGAGGCAAGAAAATCTGCCAATAAGCGCAGGACCCACCAAGATAGAGGAGGAACTTTGTCACACCTGTTAGGACTGCATGTAAACACACAGAACTCCACCTCCATCCCTCTTCCCCCGGGGGAATTTCTGGACTGAATTCAAACCCTCAGTCATATTTGAGACAAATGGTTTCACCACCCATGGAATGCAGGGACTACATTTAACAAAAATGGATATTAAAACCTCTTCCTCCTCCCCACCCACTCCTGTACAGTTTAGTCTTTGCAGGTGGCTCATTACACTGTTGGGCTGGTACTGAGGGGAGTACTTACAGGAAAGGTAATATAAGAACCTTATTTTAACAAACAGGAATGTACTAGCAGATATGTGCACCTTCCCAGTAAACATTCACTTTCCCATGCTTGTTCTACTGTTTGCTTTTCCCAGTCTCCATTTTGAATTCCATGTGGTGGTACAGGGCTGAATGCTATGGTGCTAGCATGCAATGGTCAGTGGATACATGCTGTTACCCAGGACTCATAATATCTTTTCCACTCTGTGAGCCAAAGCAAATCTCTCTCATTCCCACATTAACACAAAAATGGAGCCAGTTACAAGGCTCTGGGGCAGCTCTTCCCTCTGCCATTTCTGCTGCAGGTTCCATAGCGGGCTGTTCCCCAGGGAGGAGGCAGAGGGAGTCAAAAAGTGCCTCTGAGTACAGCCCTAGGATGTGCTGCAGCTGCTTCTGCAGCAAAGCCTCCTCTGAGACCAAGTTCAACAACAGAGTCACTTCCTTTGCTTCATTCAGCGCCTGCTGCTGGCTCCAATTAATTCCCATGATGGCTTTTGGGGCCAGCAAGTCACCATCCCAGCTGACTAGGTCATGTACCACTGGTGATCCAGTGCTCAGTGCAGTCAAACTCATCATAAAATGGACATGATGTTGGTGAGTTGCCAGATGTGCAGTTGTGGTCCCTGGTTTTCCTCTACTCAGTCATGAGCTGCTTAATCTGTTCCCTGCACTAATCACCAGTACGGTAAGTTTCCAACATTGCCAGCTTCTTCACTATTTGCTGGTATGCTTGGTCATTCCTGGTACTCTTACTAGAAATTAAATTGTTTTGCTGGCCTTGCACCAAGATGAACCAAAATCTGCTGTGCTGCTATGACCATGATGCATCACACTTTGTAAAGGGCTTCTTGCTGGTAACCACTGCAAGCCCCAAAGGTTCTCCTAAGGTATGTTTGCAGCTTGGTGGTCAGAATAAAATGGAAGGGTTAAATGCCAAGCTCCTGTAGTAGAACGGGGGGGGGGGGGGGGGGGGTTTTTTCTGGTTCCCTGGAGTTGATTGGTGAGAGAGAGAGCAAAGGAAGTTGGCCCATACCATTATGGGATACTTTCGGTGGACTCCAAGGACCTGAGTCCAGGGGAGGCTGCATCTACACTGTAAAATGCTATGGCTCAAATCCTGAGTTGGGGTCAGACCCTCCAGCCTCATGGGGTACTAGGACCCTGGGTCTAAGCCCAAGTCCAAGTTATTTGTGTGTAGACAAAGGGGGTGAGTTAAGGCTTGAGTCTGAGTGTAGACATCTCCCCCAAGGGCACTCTGAAACACTGTTCCTCCAAACACTGCATCCAGAGCATGCTGAGAGGACGATGTAGAGCTAAGAGAGGACGATGGTCTGATGGGACATTCAGTAGGAAGTAAGTGTCAACATGACAGCAGCTGTTTCTCAAAGGTCTCAACCATTGTTTCTAATTTAGCTATGGTGGCACTGGGCATAAGAATGGCCATACTGGATCAGACCAAAGGTCCATCTAGCCCAGTATCCTGTCTTCCAACAGTGGTCAGTGCCAGGTGCCCCAGAAGGAATAAACAGAATAGGTAATCATCAAGTTATTCATCCCCTGTTGTCCATTCCCAACTTCTGGCAAACAGAGGCTTGAGACACCATCCTTGCCCATCCTGGCAAATAGCCATTGATGGACTTATCATCCATGAACTTATCTAGTTCTTCTTTTAAGCCTGTTATAGTCTTGGCCTTCACAACATCCTCTGGCAAGGAGTTCCACAGGTTGATTGTACAATATCCTGTACAGCATGTGGGCATGGCAACTCCCTCTGCTGGAGGAAGAGAATGTCCCTGTTTATATTATAGTAGCAGGTAGAAGCCCCAGTGCAAACACAGAGTGAGATATGCTCTGTGGCCTGAAGAGCTTGTGATCTACATAGATCGGGGTGGGAAACAGAGGTACAGAGTTGGGAAGTGACTTGCCCACGGTCTAACAGCAGAGCCAAGAATGGAACCCATGTGCCCTAGGTCAGTGTCCTGTGGGTCACACTGCCCCCCACACGATGATGATACACATTGCACTGCAGAGATTCTTAGGGAAAGTAATACAGCATGGGGCAGTTTTATATTTTGTGTGGAGCCGCTGAAATGACAATAATGCACCAGCCCAGTGCTGCACTGGATGGGAACACAGAACCAGGGAGCAGACTGTAGAATATGCAAAGCTTAAACTTTGGTGCTTTAAAAGATTTCAGTCCTATTCTTGATGGAGTAGCTAGATCAGCTGATGAGTGGCACACAGGAGCAGCCTTTCCCCACACCAGAGTGGGTCGAATTCATTACTCACTTGACTGACTTGAGACTAAATTTTAAGAAATGAATAATAAAATATTTAAATTTCTAACAGTGACATGGAAATACAGCATCACTCGCAGTGAGAATCCAGAGCTCAGCTCCATTAGCTACAGACACATTCCTCCTGGCTCAAGGATCCCTGTTGCCAACTCATCAGCAGTGAAAGTGCTACAGCAGCACTGAAGCAGCACTCTGGACCTAGTGCTTGTGTATAAGATCCATCCTGCCACTCTAGTGCTGCTGTGTGGCTGATTGGGATTGTCAGGGGAATTTGCAGGTGATTGAGAATTAGCTGGTGAGGTCAGTCACATGGCCTTATGGAAGAGTCAACCTGGCAGCCTGTGAATGTTGGTGGAGCAGGGAGTGAGTGGCATGTGCTAGGGGAAAACCTGAATTCCTTGGACATTGCTTCTCTGGTAGCGCAAAGCAATATTAATAATATTAACTGTTAAAAAAATCAAATGCATAAACAGCTAAATAGCTTCTCCTGCAGCCCCACAATAGCTCAGCCATTATCCACTGAGGGAGGACTTCTGATGGAGACCAATGAATAGAAGCAATGGAAAGGCCAATGGACTAGAAGGCCAGCAACTTAGAGTGGATAACATCCAGCTTAGTACATAGGGCTGGTCGAAGGTGTTCTGTCTATGTTGTTTTTCCACAGAAAGGGGGGGAAGTAAAACAAGAAACTGATTTTCTCTTCACTTCAGTTTTTGGCCAAATACTTTTGTTTGATCAAAAAAACCCCAACATTTGAGGAAACACTGTCCCCCCGACAAATAAAACAAAGCTGTTTTGTCGATAACCCCATTTCCATCAGAAAACTGTTGACCAGCCCTACTAAAACTACATACTACAAATAGTAATAGAGACTGCTCATCCCATCCTTTGAGATGAATATTCATCACCAAAGCCAATGAGGACATTAAAAAACACCACTCCAAACCTTAGCCCATCCCCTCCTCAGAGGCCTAGGGGGAACAGATGGTGTGCACAGCATGTTCAGAAAGATAACAGAGCTGGGCTCTGTTGGGGGAAAAGGAGTTGCAAAGTCCAGGAATGCCTCACACAGAACACCTTGCCAGAGACTGCTCACATTCACAGTAAGGAGCCCCAGATCGAGAGCTTCTGCTGGTGGTAACTGCAGCAGAGCATCAGATAGCCAGCCTTCAGGTAACCAGGTCCCAAACCATTTGCAACTTCATATGTTGAAACTAACATTTTGAATTCCACTCCCATTTTCCAGGGTCAAAGATGACAGAGGACTCAGAAAATCACCCAAGTTGCCCCACCACAGAGCTCTCAATGGCCTTCCCAAAAATAAAGGCTGGAAACTGGGAGAGAGGTGGATAGATTGCCTGCATCAACAGTTGGTTTCCTTCATAGCAGCTTCATAATAGCTACCACTGACACCCTCCATTGCAGGGCTATCTTGACAACCCCAATCTATAATGGAACCAGTATTTCCACACTGGCCTTCCCCAGCTAGGCAGGACAAGGGCCCAACTAACAGGTTGTAGCAGAAAGTCACCTCAACAACTACATAACCACAGTGCATGATCCTAGCTGGAACGCCAGCAGACAGGACTCATATGGGTCTTTTTGAGACTGTTCTCCAGTAGGCAGCTCAGTCTGAGCCTGAGTAATGTGGTTGTCATAGTAACATGAAAATTCTTCCCAGTCTGATTGTTTAAATGCAAAGATTGGCAATGTACGCGTGCATCATCCCAGAGAAGTTCTGATTTTTAGACAAGACGCTGTTGCATTTCAAGGCCAAATATCTGTAACTTTAATTTTAAGGGACTGTAACCCTTCTGCCCATCTAAGTTGGCAGCAACAAGGGCTGGGTTCTGTATCTAGGGGTTCCGTTTCAATAACACAATGCAAAACCGGCTCGAGCCCCCACCCAGTGACCTGGGACAATTACATACCACCCCCTGGGCGCCTCTAGGAGGCAATACTTCCCCTCTCGCAAGCACGGAGTCTGAGTGTAACAGAAAATGTTTAATAACATGAGGTAAACGACATCAGCATTAAATTGGAAAAACACCACAAAGAGGATTCATAACACAAACCATGAGCAAAAAAACCCACCCCAGCAAGTTGGGCTGTGTCCTTTCCCTTGGGTTCTTGAAACCAGCAACCCAAGGATCACCAAAGTCCCAAAAGTCCAACAACCCCCCAAAGTCTCTGTCCCTGGTCAGTGCAGCCCCAGAGTTCGGGGGGGGGGGGGCACGCAGGGTGTTAAGGGGCACCTTACGTGATCCGAGGCCGATGGGGTTCCGCCGCAGCCTTCACCACGAGCTGCTCCACTCCACCAGCTGCCCCGTGAGCTGCTCCCGCTGTCCCACAAACTGCTCTGGCAGCTGCTCCACGCTCCTCCAGCCACTCCGCTCCGCTCACCGACCTGTGAATCGCTCAGCTCCACTCCAAGCGTCCCGCAAGGCTCCACTCTGCTAGCTGCTCTGCCAGCCGCTTAGCAATATAACTTCAGGCTCCCCCACTAGTTAACACATCCTCAGTGATCTCAGCTCTTTTGTGATTTCAGCTCTTAGCAATTTCAGCTCATAGTAGGGGAGCCCCGGTGCTAGTGCACCATTGGCCCAAAGTGAATTCAGCTCAGCAGCCTGTAACTAGACTTCTAATGGAATCAAAGTTAGCTCTGATATTCAACAGTGGAGAGAGGAGGAGGTAGTGCAATTGGTGTTTCAACCCCTCAAAGAGGGCCCATCCCATCAGGTACAAATAGCTGTCCCCATCCTCTCTCCCTTCACTGGGTTTTGTAACCCATGCCCCTTGTCAAGCAAGTGCTACTTAGATAATGGTGAAGGACTCACTCAGTCCTTCTGTCATACAACAGTTTCACCGGCCTTGATTCACAGAATCAGAGTAACAAAACTTTACCCTTCCTGCCCCAATAACAGAGAAAACTGGGGATCCCACACCAGCCAAAGTAACCACTTTGAGTTGCTGTTGTTTCATGCCAGGCGAGTGGGTGTGCCTATGCAAACAAGATCAGCCCCTGGAGTTCTTTTCCACACTCGCCATAATTCACCACCAGATGTCAGGGTAGAGCTCATCCTGACTCTGCTTACAGGACCATATTTCTTGTTATAAAGAATACAAATGACAACAGGAAAACCCAGCTCTAGAAGGAATTGGTTACAAACTGGCAGCAGTGAATTATGATATTTGTAGGACACTTGCTTGACCAAAACACTCCACTGCACACAAAGTTCTCCCTCTTGCAAGAAGATGAGAGAGAGAGAATGAGCCGTATGTTGTTTAAGGCATGACTGGAAGGCACTCAGGTCCAGATCCACAGAGGTATTTAGGGTCCTAACTTCCATTGAGTTTGCGGATCTGAGCCTTAGATACTACAGTGATGCAGGCAGTACAAGAACCTGAACAGAATACAATACACCAGGCCATGTCTGGTCACTTATGTGGGGCTTCTTTCTGCAGTATTTGGAATTTAAAATAGACTGTTAACACTCTCATGGTGCAAACTTGTATCAAACATGCAAATAAACACCCTTGGATTTGCACTCCACGTCAGTTCCACAGTCTGTAACTTACCTGGTGCATCCAGACCTGTGTGTGTATTTTAGAAAAAGTTATTGGACAACCTCTGTAGTGTCTGTGCTACCACTCAGTATCAGAATTAGGGGGAACAGAAGTACTTGTGGCACCTTAGAGACTAATAAATGTATTTGAGCATAAACTTTCGTGGGCTACAGCCCACTTCATCGGATGCATAGAATGGAACATATAGTGAGGAGATAGATAGATATAGATATATACACATACAGAGAACATGAAAAGGTGGGAGTTGTCCTACCAACTCTAAGAGGCTAATTAATTAAGAGAAAAAACTTTTGTAGTGATAATCAAGATAGCATATTACAGACAGTTTGACAAGAGGTGTGAGAATACTTAACATGGGGAAATAGATTCAATGTGTGTAATGGCTCAGCCATTCCCTGTCTCTATTTAAGCTGAAGCTGATAGTGTCTAATTTGCATATTAATTCAAGTTCAGCAGTTTCTTGTTGGAGTCTGTTTTTGAAGTTTTTCTGTTAGGAGGGAAAATAATAGAACTGGGTTTATACAGCACCTTTCATACTCTAGGTATCTCACAGTGCTTTCCAGAGTAATGAGTTAGATACTAGGAGTGCAATGACAATGTACAGTAGGCAAATGAATGCAGCATCTATGTTGAACTTAAGAGGTGTTTAATAAACAAAATAATAAGAATACTATTTATTGTGGGAGTGCCGAAGGATGAAGTGAGAGCAGGACCACATGGTGCTATTGTAACCCACACACCTTCTGGGTGTGGTGTTCTGTCCCATCTAGTGGCACAGGGCCACTTAGAGAGAGATTAATGAGTCTGCTCTACAGCCATATGGCTTTTAGCTCATGCAGTACAGGCTCATGCACTAAGCTCCAGAGGTCCCAGGTTTGATCTCATCCGCTGACGACCGGGGTCTGTCAGCGTTACACTAGGCGCTGTACAACCGAGCAGTAGACAGTCCCGAACCTGAACAGCTTACACTCAAAACAAACAGATATATGCTGGGGTAGGGGCAAAACACACCAACAGTGTGAACAGCGTGATGGTAGAAAATGTCAGGTTTGTTCCACATTTGTGGGGCAGAGGGTTCTGAGGTTTAGTTAGAAGGGGATACGCTAAATGGGATGAGTGAACTTTACAGGGAAGGCTGAAGGGGGACAAGGTTAAAAGACAGGAAACAAAGGGGAGGAATAAATGGTCAGTTTTCAGAATGGAGAGAGGTAAATAGGGGAGACCCCCAGAGGTCTTTACTGGGACCAGTCCTATTCAACACATTCATAAATGATCTGGAAAAAGGGGTAAACAGTAAGATGGCAAAATTTGCAGATGATACAAAACTACTCAAGATAATTAAGTCCCAGGTAGACGGCGAAGAGTTACCAAAGGATCTCTCAATACTGGGTGACTGCCAGGGCCGGTGCAAGGATGTTTCGCGCCCTAGGTGAAACTTCCACCTTGCGCCCTCCTACTTCCGAGCCCTGCGGCAGCTCACCCCCACCACCCTGAGGCGCCC